>NC_136015.1:22275744-22415744 GCF_048128805.1 Centroberyx gerrardi
ATCCTGTCAGATACTCTGTAATTGATTGAGCTTGCCTAACTGTATCTGTGACCATAACCTTCAGGGTGAGGCTGACCAACAAATTGGCCTCCCATCCACTTTCCTAAGCTTAAATATTATTACTTGTGGGCTTGATTCTTGCTGTTTCCCGTCTCTCCAGCCACTTTATAATGTTTACTATGCAAGTATAGAAAGCAAAAAGCTACAAAAACAATCTTAAAAAAACATAATGGGGAAATTGCAAAACTGACCCCCATCAGGCTGGAATATGAATAACTTCACTTCTTCATATCGAGTTTGGGTCAATTCAATTCCAATTCACTCCAATGAATTGAAATTATCTAATTTACATAATAATAATAATAACAGAGCCTTTGCTCTGTTTTTTTATTGAATTGGATATGGGAACCCTGTTATTGCAAAAGACTTCAATAATGAAGAAAGTCTACTTCATGAAAGGACTGAATATAAAATGAATTGACCCTGACCCTGCCTCATACAAATATACTTCATTCTTCAATTGTACCGAAGGAAAAAAATAAAAATAAAAAAAATTAAAAAAAGGTATAATCCAGTGCAGACAGGCTCAATCATATGAATACTGAAAAGTGTCTAAGGATCTCAGAGGCAGTTTGTCCCAAGTCGTGGTGACAGATCCACTTAAGGATTAGACATTGACTTTTTGGCGAATGAAGTCTTTGATCAACTTCTCCTTGTACAAAAAGAAGACTGACAGCAGCTTCTCCTCTGTGAGTCCAGGATTTATTTAGTCTGCGACGGTGCACAATCTGTTTAGTGGCTTTGTCTCATCTCAAAAAGCACCACAGTGTACAAAATCCTGAACCCACCGAAACCGCCACCGATCATCTCGTCGCACAACAGCAAGTTGATCGCGGGACGCATTTCGCCACAAAATCAGCGTATTTCTACACTATTACAATACGAAGAGGAAGAGCGGGAGAAAGAGGCCAGAACACAATTCTCTCACCAAGAAGAGGCTCCGTTTGAGGCTCCTTAAAATAAGAGGGAGAAACAATGCAACGCACAGGCAACAGCGTTAGCTAGCTAGCTTTGGGCACGGCTACACCAAATAAAGACGTCCTGCTCTACGCTCATACACCTTGTTTCCACGGCGGCCATTTTGCATTCGCGTTAACACTTAGGAAACTCTTCCCACAAGAACAAGTACAGTCCAGCTCTGTCCTACAGTTGTGATGCACATTATATGGACAAACGTTTATTATTTCACAGATTCTATGCTTAAAAACGGTTCACATTTTAATATATTTGGCCCATTATAGCTTCCAAAATCTAGCTAACTTCCCTTTTTTTGGCCCATTTTCTTGTTCAATCTGGTTTGTCTCTGTCATCTCTGTGCCATTGTTTTCATGTGCCATGCCAATCTTCAGGGTAGAGATTTGTGACGTAAATTCAAAATGGCCGACCTGGGAATAAGGTCTATGGGACCTGGTTCTGTAGGCACAGACTGAGACAAGTAGGCCTGCCAGTCTAGTCCAAGACTGACTTGGTTTGACTCGATTTTATCTATTTGTATATAAAACAAAACAGCAAACATTGTGATAGTAATAAGAAAAAGGGTGAAGTGGCTAATATCTTAGTGCAGGAGCATTACCTCATGTCAACAAAATATAAATTAAACTAAAAAATAAAATAAAATCCCCACTCTAAATCATCGTAACTCAACATTAAACAGCATGCATTGGCATCTGACAGTGTCGGACTAGGCTTAAGGTATGAAATTGCTCCTAAAATCGTAAAGGCAAGACAGATTATCTAATAAATTCCTCTGCTTAAAAGATGAAACTGACAAGGAGGACAAAAAACACGGGGATTAGGATGAGACTGGCAGCGCCGCTACAGAGGCAGCTGTACCCTGCAAACACCCGGATGGCCCGTGTGTATCTATGTGACCGTTTTCATCGAGGGGCTTTTAATCAGGTCGTGGATGTCGGGAAGAATTTAGGACAGCGTCACAAATACACAAATACAGAGACACAGCGACACGCTTACAGTGATAGGGGAAAGGAGAGAAGAACAGAGAGAGACAAACATAATTAACATAACATAAACGCTCAAAATAGTAACTCTGACATCACACACAAACAAGTATTCAGTTGTGAAAAACGTATAAATCGGCATATATATATACTGCAGGGTGACTTTAGAATTAAAAGGTTCCATTTGGCAATTTGGTCAAAATGAGTTCTTCATGCTCTGCAAATGCTTTCCCATGTGGCTGGAGTTATAATTTTAAGCAGGTAAAAACAGTTATACTGGTTTGAACCATCTGAACCCCGATGGAACCTTATAATTCCAAGTTAATGATATGTCAAATTGTCCATATATTGGATTATCATCTAATAGTCCATTGCAACGCGATCAATCTCTGAGCCTGCAGCTGAGGTGTTTGCTCTGGGTGAGTCATCTGCAATGGGTTTTTAATTGGCCCATAAATTCAGTTAACATAAATTCAGTCAGTTAACAAATCACCTATTGGGGATGCTGGGTGGGGGGGCTGTGGGAGGGGAGGGGTTAACTGTCAGATATTTCAAATTATCCAATAATTCAATCAATCATCCATTTTTGAGTGAGTAAAGACAATAGATATAAAATGTAAAATGGGAAAAAAAGGCGCTAAAAGGCTGCAAAACCTTATGAAGGCTGCTGAATTTGCAAAAAAGTGACACCTAGTCTTCAAAATTTTCTGATAGCACACGATTAAAACATACTGTGCAAAATTAAAACAAAATGGTAAGGTTTTTTAGAGAATAGCAGCTAACTTAAGTCTTTAGTTGGACAAAATGATAACACAGACTGGATGCTGTATATTTTAGAAATATTAAATCATGAACTTCAGGTAGTCATTTGTATTAAAAACAGGATATATAACATTATAAACACACAAAATGCCTATTCTCACCTCTTACAGCAATAGGTATTCAGTTGTTCAGCACTTTGATACAGTTAATCTAATTAATATATTTTTTATATCTGTTGGTCCTAATATTGGATTATTAGCTCTCTGCAATGTCATTAATCTCAATTAATCATTTGCTTTGCTCGAGTCATTTGTCTGCAATGGGTTTTTAATTGGCCCATAAATTCAGTCAGTTAACAAATCACCTATTGGGGATTGTGGGTGGGGGGCTGTGGGAGGGGAGGGGTTAACTGTCAGCTACTTCAAATTATCCAATAATTCAATCAATCATCCATTATTGAGCGGGTTAATGGGGGGAGAGGATAGATATGAAATGCGAAATAGGAAAACAATAAAGGGCTTCGATTATGTTCCTGTGGTTTACATAACCTTTGAAAGGCCTCACGCTGAATCTATAATTGAAGAGTTTCATTCCAAACTGAGATATAGAAAAAAATGAAAAAAATCCACTCCAAAATGCTTTTTAAAACTCCAGCTAAAAGGTTAGAAAGGCCCATCTGCCATGCCTTCTTCAATATGATATCCACTATTTGTAAAAAACAAACAAAAAAAAAAAACTGTATAAATAGAGTGATAGCACAAAATTAAAATAAATCATGTACAATTATTCAAACTAAACCACACTGGCATGTTAGTCTTCAGGTGACAGTACAGACTGTCTATATTCTAGAAATATTCAATAGTGAATATTGACTAGTGATTTGTTTGTCCAAAATGGATAGATAGCATTTTGAGAATGAACTCTTCAATTGTCAAATACTTTAATAAATTGTGAGTGCCCTATGCAGAGAAACTCTAACCCTATTTCAGGAGCTGGTAGCAAATATCTGGTGTCCAAAGACAAAGACAGAGCAAAGATAAGCCTCCAGCATATCATTTACTTATTACTAATCAGTATGAGTATTAAAAGGATTTGTAAGTAACAGGGAAACTTTTCTGGGTCTTAATATGCAATGGGTTACTTTTGACTTTGGATGATATGATTTGTTGTCTTTTTTTTTTTTAGGCATTTAGCTGATGCTCTTTTTACACTGAATTACACTGAATACAACAAGAGGATAAGCTTAAATTCCTAGATCACCGTTGCAAGCAACCACTAAAGACTAAATACTGTGCGAAGCCGCAGCTCCCAGACAACAGATGTAACGGATATCCTTGTGTCCCTCCCTTGGGGGTTCAAGTGCTGGGGAAAGAAATCAGACCCAGGCAGCAATGCTAGAAATGTTTTGTTTGTTTTTTCTGAGTAGTCTCCGGTCATATTGATCTGTTTAGTTTGGCTGTGACTCTGGCTGTTTGCCACATCCAGGACTTTGGGGATGCAAGTCTACCAACGCCCAGGTATGTGGACTGTAAAGTGACAGTTCTGCCAGATCTCCCACAGTAGTTTTGGTGGACCTAGAACATTCCTGTATGATAGTGAAGACGAATGAAGCGCTGTAAGATAGTGAAGCGCTAGGTGCGTGTTACCTGTCTGAAAGCCTCCCCGTCTCCCTTGCCGGCCTGCTGAGCGATGAGTATCAGTTTCTTGTTCTTCTCGTTCCTCCGGTGCACCTTGTACAGGCAGGACAGCAGGCACACCAGGAGCAGGAAGGCGATCAGGCCCAGCATGGAGAGGATGGCGACATTCAGGGTCGACAGTTTGTAGGCTGAGAGGGGGAGGAGAGAGAACCAGAGAGAGAAAAAAAGTGATTGCTGCACTGCTGCACTGCTGCACTGTTGCTCCACCCCATGTTTGGAAAATCCTGCAGCACTAATGCAGGTTAAATGCAGTTTGCACACTACTACAGCAGCTACCCATGTACTTTCTTAGCGTATCTGTGTGGCATGAGATCTTAACTGTGTGATAGTAGTGATATTTGTTTATGCCGTGATTTTTATTGTGAATTAGTGCGTGAGTCTTATGATTATTCAACCACTTTTATCCATGTCTTCACTCTACTGAAGAGATACCTTTCTCTTATTTTACGTGTTTTATTCAAGCGGCGAAACCCACGGGTGAATTTTGATAGTCAATACATTTTTTCAGTAAGAGGTTATGGTCTCAGTAGCTAATTCCACTTCTTCTAATGTGTGTCCTTATGGCGATTTTCAAAATAATTGTGTCATTAACGGGATATAACAGTTATAAAACAGGGTTGTTTTCCTAGTGATCAACAGGTCGCTGATTATGGATCAATAGCAGGTGGTGCTGCGGCTCTGCGGACAATTGTAAACCCAATCTTTTGGCTTCAAATCGGCCCTTCAGAAACCTATGGGTGACGTCACGCTCACTACGTCCATCTTTTTTTACAGTCTATGGTTTTACCGGACTGTGCACCGTTTTAACCACTGACTGAGCTACGGTCCACGGATTGAACGTAATCTTTTGTGTACGCTAGCTAACCTGAATGAAACCATTATCTGAGTACAAGTGAATTTGGTCGGTCGTCGGTTCATATGACACCTGGTTCCTCATCCCATGCTGGATTACAATAATGCTCCTTCTACCCTGTCTCTTCTATCTTCTGACTGTACTGGGATTTCAGGAGGGGGATTACACCAGAATGGGCTCAGCCCATAATGTGCAACCCCCACTTTTCCATCATAGCAGGGGCACCATCTGGGACCTTAGACCTGTTGGGAACTCCCTACAGTGGTTTCCCCAATCTTACAGTGGAGCTATGACTCTAGCTCATCTTCTGAGTCTCTCTGCTTTGCACGACTGGACTTTAACATCCATTTCTCTTCCTGCTCTCAGACCACCGGTATTGAACTCTCAAACTGGTTTGCCACTCAGTACTGCCAAGCAGAGGTGTACTGTCCTTTCACTTTCACTCAGGAAATGTACAACCAAACCCTGGCCTTGATTTTAACTGTCTTAATACCCTTGAAGATTTCAAATACAGGTCTGGATTAGGTGTCATCCACTTAAATGTTCGTAGCTTGCTCTCTAAAATGGATTTGGTCAGAATTTGGGCCCATTCAACGTGATGTCGATGTCCTAATCTTATCAGAAACGTGGCTTAGTAAATCAGTCTCAGACAAGGACATTGCTATTAATGGTTATAATGATTATCGTTCTGATCGCCCAAGAAATGTTGTGTTGCTCTTTTCATTGATTTGTCAAAGGCTTTTGACACGGTTGATCACAGTATCTTATTAAACAGGCTTCTCAATATTGGTTAATCTAGTCAAGCTGTGGCATGGTTTGCTAACTACCTCTCTGGAAAAATGTAGTGCGTGCAGTTTGATGGGTTCACCTCACCTGTTTTGAATGTTTCCAAAGGTGTGCCCCAAGGCTCAGTACTAGGCCCAATTCTGTTCACCATCTATGTCAACAACCTGTGTCACAATATACCAAATGCTACACCATTTATATGCCGATGATACCATTATTTATTGTTGTCTTTCTCCTGAACAGATTCTCTGATCCTGAATGGCTTACAATGAGTGCAACAGCAGAATAAGCTTGAATCACCAACATTATAAGCAACTAAGACTAAAGAGTGCAAAGTCAGAGCTACAGCGCCCGGACAACAGATGTAACAAATATTTCTGTGACCATACAATGATCATTTAAGAGTGTTTTGTCTCTTACCCTCTACCTCTATGTAGTTAATAGACACAGGAAACCCAGCCAGGTCTGTCACTTTGAAGACACCTATGTCGGTCATGCGGACCTTCTTCATGATGAGCTCCGACCCCACCACAGTCAGCCTGCCCTCCAGCAGAGGGTCCAGTGGCACCACCAGGACCCCCTGGTCCACGATGACCCGCTCCCGATTGTCCGAGTTGGCCGTGTAGATGACGCTGACCTTGGAATAGTGCATGTAGAGGTTGATCTTCAAGGTTTCTCCGTAGGCAAGACGGAGGAAGTTCTGGTGCTCTGCGGAGAACCAAAGGGAGATATAGGAACAAGTGCATAGACTGTGTTAAAGGTTAAATGTGTAATATTTCTGCTTTACTGAAGCATAATATGACTAGTAAATATCAGCAGAGGTTCCCGAATGGTAGTGAGTGAAACAAAGTAAACAGCCATGGTGCACGCACTGCAGAGATTTCTGCATTCAAAAACACAGGAGTAGGCCAAGGCTGTGTGTTTTTGTCGTTGTTTGAAGGCCCTCCTACCACGCCAAGGTCCGTTCAAAAGCTTGAATTTTAACGGACCGGCCCATTTATGCGCTTATACTTCACACAAAAAATAGCGACTCCTTACCTTCGATATGTTCCAAAAATCCAGACAACAGGAATCATGGTAATGTCAGTATCCTAATCACAGCAAGCGTCGATGAAACAAAAAAAAATGCTAACTCGATAGAACGTTCACTATTGCTGATTCTGAAACAGTCCAACCTGCCCACCACGCTGATGATGGTCTCGCTCTACGGAGGGCAGAGTGTGTTGCAATAACAACGCTGAAAGGATGCTGCAAAACGGAGACTGCGCCTCACCTCTGACATTCAGACAGTTCCTCTTCCTGACTTTGCCATCACGGTCCAGCACTGTAAAGCTTCCTTCGTCCGCCATCCTGACCGCGTGCAGCGTCACCCGTTTCTCCGACACGCTGAGGCGACCCAGGTATTCCTCTGCCGACACCGCCGCCTGGCTGTACAGCACCACCGCCGGAGGCTCTGTAGCCTGATGCATGTCCGTCTCGTTGGGCTGGGCGAGGCTGGACCTTAATGTGGTCGTGAATAGAAAATACTTTTTTTCCAAAGAGGACAGAGCAACCAACACACAAGCAATCAGTATCGATGAAGTACACTGATATATCAAAGTAGTATACTGATACAACAAACATGTTTAATGCAATCCAGCCCGTTGGAGACGGGTTACTAACTTGTCCTTTGTTCTGTCCCCCTGTCTCCATATCCGTACCTGAACTCCAGTGTGATCGGGCCCTGGATGTTGTTGAGGGGAATGTTGTAGGTGTCTCCATACTTCACCACCTGCTCCAGGGCACAGTCTGACCAACAGGAAGACGGAATAAGGATAAAGCCAGGTGACAAACTGCTCTATACCTGGGTTCTGTGAAACTTTGTCATGGTAGGCTATGGTAAAAGTAATTTTGTACAAATCAACTCTCTGCTCTTTATCAAGGAACACATAATTAATAAAATGAAGAAAAAGTAACATTATTGTGAAAATTTTATTTGCTGCAATTTTAATGTCTGAGAATCCTCTTCATACGTAAACAAGTTTTGATGTCAAACAACTTTGATGTCAAAGTAACTTACTTCCGGGATCCTTGTCTATTAGTTTACATGGACTGTTGCAATATAGTGATGTGTATAGTAGCACATAAATCTTTTTAAGATCACAAGACAACATACTCTGGCATTTTATATTGAAGCACATTGTTGTATAAGAAGTTGTATTAAATATGCTAAGCTATACTTGCTAACGGTTAAGTTGCTAGCTTAGCTAAGCAGCCATACTGTTAATTAGGAATCATTGGTTAGCTAGCTAGGCAACTAGCTACATCACTGTGTTCTCCATAGAAGAGATGAAGGCAGCTGATCAACTAGAGAGCAAAGCTAAAATTGTATTAAATAAATTGATAATTAAATAGGTCTGTATGTCATCGCCACAAATATGTCTGTAGTACTTGCTTCTTTACTGTGTCATTATTTTTAGCTCTTTGTTTATTGTGATTGTGTATTGCTGCAAGCCAAATTTTCCCTTTAGGGACAACAAAGTCTTATGCACTTACTAGAGAAGCACTCCTGTTCAGAGATTAAATTTGGACTGAAGGTACAGTGCGTCCGTCAGCGCTCTCCCCACCTCTGGATAACA
This sequence comes from Centroberyx gerrardi, assembly GCF_048128805.1. Taxonomy (NCBI): domain Eukaryota; kingdom Metazoa; phylum Chordata; class Actinopteri; order Beryciformes; family Berycidae; genus Centroberyx; species Centroberyx gerrardi. Next base: position 22,284,479 of record NC_136015.1, read on the forward strand.
GCCTTACCCCTGACGATGAGGATGAAGTGCTTGAGGTCGGCGGGGTTGCTGTTGTTCTTGATGACGTACACCCCCTCGTCCTCCTCCTGCACGTCCTCCAGCACCAGGTGACCCAGCTGGTTGAGCTTGCCCCGCGGGTTCACCGCCCGGCCCGCCTGCAGCAGAACCACCTCAGACGAGGGCTTGGACCTGGATTTGAACACGACCTCGCCAAAGTTCTCAGACGGGACATCGATGTGAACGTCCTCGCCGAAGAACGCCGTCCTGTGCTCTTCTTTGACTGGTGAGAACAATGAAAAAAGATGCACAGATAGATAGATAGATAGATAGATAGATAGATACTTAATGTTTGACAGTTCAGGTGAGCTGCGGAGAGAGAGAGGTCCTGGAAACATTTTAAGTCACATAATTTACCACAAAATCAATAGAGTAATGCAATAAGCACTGATGGATATATTGGGTCTTTACATGGCTAGATTACTTGTGGTTACAGCAGTATGAATGAACAAGAGTACAGTATGTACAATAGAATAGAAAGAATTGCCAATATTCAAGAGGTGTGGAAAGAAAAACATTAACATTTAGAGGTAATACATCACCAGTTTAATTATCATGCATTTTAGATTACGATATATACACTGTATGGGTTTACATAGAGATGTTTTTTAATCTTTATTTATCCAGGGAAGTTTGACTGAGCATGTATGCTCTTTTTCATCCATGTATTGTCACCTGGGAGCTGCCCAGTACAACTCTCCACTGGAACAACTGGGCATAAATTGCTTTGCATTTCTCACTCACTGTTTCTCTGCCCAGATTTTCCCAGCTGGTCTGGGATGTGAACCCATGAGCCTCTGATCACAAGCCCCATCTGCTCTCATGCATATAATCTATTTTCTCAAACAGCATTCCTAGTCATGCACTACAGTCCAAACAAGCATGTGATTTTACCTTTCAAAGAGGCTGACAGACCTGTGAAACAAACGATAGAGACAAGTTTATTTTAACATACATCTTTTTTTAGTTCTCCGCTGATTTGTACAAAGACCTCTAAATAAGTCAGAGTTCCTTTGTTCTTACAGAAAAGCTACACAACTTCCCAAAAAGCATAAAAGTGTTTGAAATGTAAATGCCTCAGAGAGAACCAGAGAGAGAAAAAAAAGCCTTTTGTGATTACTGAACTGCTGCTCCACCCCACGTTTTGAAAATCCTGCAGCACTAATGCAAGGTAAAAGCAGGTTGCAGACTACTACAGCGGCTTGCCATGTACATTCTTATTATCTGACTCAAAAATCAAAATCAAAAAGCTTTTTCATTTGGGGTTTCTGAAATTAATCAATACATTTTCATTTTAAAGCTGCACTAGGCAAGATTTTTACATAAATATCACCCGTCTTATCAGCCTAAATCACACAGTGGGGCTGCAGTAGGGAAGAGCATCCCATCCCCACCGATTGAGACACTGTAGATTTTCCCTGTTTGCCCAAATTAAATTTTGGTGTCAGGTATGGTCACTGGTGGGAAATCTTATGGCACATGAAGTGGCAAATCGAAACTAAAAACAAAACACAAAACTATCTCCTGAACAGCAGTGAGCAGGCGCTCCATCCAGAGAAAGCTGAACCTCTTCACCACCTCCTCCAACCACTAAGTTTACTGACATCACATTACATGATTTCTGGGTTTAGCAGTTACCTCTTGCTGCCATTTGGGGCCGCAAACATGTGAAATTGCCTAGTGAAGCTTAAAGTATTTAGATGATTCTCTAATGCTGAATGGCTTACAATGAGTGCAACAGCAGAATAAGCTTGAATCACCAACATTATAAGCAACTAAGAGTAAAGAGTGCAAAGTCAGAGGTACAGCGCCCGGACAACAGATGTAACAAATATTTCTGTGACCCTACAATGAGCATTTAAGGGTTTTTGCCTCTTACCCTCTACCTCTATGTAGTTAATAGACACAGGAAACCCAGCCAGGTCTGTCACTTTGAAGACGCCCATGTCGGTCATGCGGACCTTCTTCATGATGAGCTCCGACCCCACCACAGTCAGCCTGCCCTCCAGCAGAGGGTCCAGCGGCACCGCCAGGACCCCCTGGTCCACGATGACCCGCTCCCGATTGTCCGAGTTGGGCGTGTAGACGACGCTGACCTTGGAATGGTGCAGGTAGAGGTTGATCTTCAAGGTTTCTCCATAGGGGAGAAGGACGAAGTTCTGGTGCTCTGCGGAGAACCAAAGGGAGAAATAGGAACAAGAGCACAGAATGTGTTTAGTCTGTTATTGGCAAGTGTGATAATGTAAATAGCTAACAATGCACTTTTGCTGGTCTGGACGCATTCTGTACATACCGTCATTGTCGGGTGAAAGCCACTTTTCAGAAGCTAAGAAAAAACTGCTTTATTTTTAGCATGACCACCATGTATTTTAGAGTTTTCCAATGGGTTTTGAAAGGTTTTCATAAGCCCAAGGGTTGTAGAACTTCCTTGACCCATAGAGGAATGTGTAATCCTTAAATTTATGTTAAAATATGAAAATCACTGAACTTGGAGTTAGAAGGTTTTCACACGACAACAACTATATATTCTCCCATCTCTAAATCTGACCATATGGACACTTCACAACACACACACACACACACACACACACACATCTGCTCTGTTTATCTAATACTGTGTAGAATGATGCACATTTTCACACCCTGCATATAAACTGTAAATTTGTAGATCTGTAAACTGCAAACATCTGTTAACTTGTAAATCTGTCAATAGTCAACATAGCAAGAATTATTTCAAGCCAATAAGAGTTCTGTATTAGCATGAGCAAGACACTGTAACTCAATCTTCAATATATTCTTTTGTTGTATTACCTTCAATCAGTTACATTTGTTCTATTTGATATATTCTTAACTATCCTATTCTGTGCTGCTGCAAGGACCCAATTTCCCTACGGGCATAACCTAAGATTCATCTCATTGTAAATAAAAGAAACAAAAACCCTATGACCTCTTTTAAAAGATTGTTTTTAAGGCAATGCTACTACATCACAGTATGAGACTAGAAAATGTGCTCAGTAGAGCACAGACCTCTGCCACGTCTGACAACACCCCGCAAGGATGTTATGCACCTTTTGGTGATATGCTACGCCCCCTTTTGGCCAATCGACATGAAAAGTTCTTCCTTGGCCCATAACCAACCTTCATACCAAGTTTTGTGCAAATCCATGCCCAACTTTTTGAGATATCCTGCTAACAGACGGACAGATGGACAAACACACAGCTGCGGGTGAAAACATTACCTCCTTGGCGGAGGTAATACTGTAGATAGAGACTCCAGGCCAAGATGATCATGTGTACCATGACAATAGAAAGTGTGGAATAGAAACTTATTGACTGCACAAAAGCCCAAAAGTGGTTCAGAAAGATGACAAATATGAACACTGGAAGAAATGTTAGGAGCACCGTCCTGGCTGCTTACATTGCTCATGCAGCGATTTGAGCAAACTTAAACATCTCTTGTGCACCTATATCAGCATATACTACATGTACACTCACACACACATACACACCAGCCAGCGCATATGCCCACACATACACACAAGATTGATAGATCAGTCAGTTAACCCTGAAAGGATGCTGCAAAACGAAGACTGCGCCTCACCTCTGACATTCAAACAGTTCCTCTTCCTGACTTTGCCATCACGGTCCAGCACTGTAAAGCTTCCTTCGTCCGCCATCCTGACCGCGCGCAGCGTCACCCGTTTCTCCGACACGCTGAGGCGACCCAGGTATTCCTCTGCCGACACCGCCGCCTGGCTGTACAGCACCACCGCCGGAGGCTCTGTAGCCTGATGCATGTCCGTCTCGTTGGACTGGGCCAGGCTGGGCCTTAACAGAGTCGTGAATGGAATAAGTTTGTTTTCCAACGGAAAACAGAGGACAGAGCAACCAACACATGGGCAATCAGTATCGATCAAGTAGGAGACGGGTTACTAACTTGTCCTTTGTTCTGTCCCCCTGTCTCCATATCCGTACCTGAACTCCAGTGTGATCGGGCCCTGGATGTTGTTGAGGGGAATGTTGTAGGTGTCTCCATACTTCACCACCTGCTCCAGGGCACAGTCTGACCAACAGGAAGACGGAATAAGGATAAAGCCAGGTGACAAACTGCTCTACTGGGTTCTGTGAAACTTTGTCATGGTATGGTAAAAGTCATTTTGTACAAATCAACTCTCTGATTTATCGAGCAACACATAATTAATAAAATGAAGAAAAAGTTGCATTATTGTAAAAATGCAACTTTAACTATAATATTCACACTTGAGTTGCAATTTTAATCTCTGAGAATCCTCTTCATATGTAACACAACAGAATAACTTACTTCTGGGATCCTTGTCTGTTAGTATACATGGACTGTTGCAATATAGTGATGTATATAGCAGTACATAAATCTTTTATGATCATAAGACAACACATACTCTGACATTGTATAATAAAGCACATTGTTGTACAAGCAGTGCCTCTATGTATGAAATATGCTATAAGCTATGTTTGCTAACGGTTCAGGGGAGCGTATCTATGTTCCCAGGGTCCTAAGTTCCACCCAGCCAACTCCATGCCTGGCTCCGTAAGCTTGCTCTAACCCTAACCTCAGTGACCCCATGCCTCAACCCAACCACCTCCTCTGCCTGGGAACCACTCAACTGCAAACCTGCCCTTATCTCAACCAGAGGGACTTCATGCCTAGGACCCTGGGAAGATAGGAATGACCCCCGGTTCAGTTGCTAGCTTAGCTAAGCAGCCATACTGTTGATTAGGAATCTTAGCTAGCTAGCCAACTAGCTACATCACTGTGTTCTCCATAGAAGAGATGAAGGCAGCTGATCAACTAGGGAGCAAAGCTGAAATCGCATTAAAATAAATTGATAATTAAATCGGTCTGTATGTCATCGCCACATGCGCCTGTGGGACTGGACAAAATCTGTACTTGCTTCTTTAATGTGTCATATAGGTTTCTGTATTTTAGCTCTTTGTTTATTGTGACTATATAAGCCACATTTTGCCATTAGGGACAACAGAGTCTCATGCACTAATTGTTTCTCCTCCACTGAACCATTTTTCTAGAGAAGCACTCCTGTTCGAGAGATAAAATTTGGACTGAAGGTACAGTGCGTCAGTCAGCGCTCTCCCCACCTCTGGATAAGAGCCTTACCCCTGACGATGAGGATGAAGTGCTTGACGTCGGCGGGGTTGCTGTTGTTCTTGATGACGTACACCCCCTCGTCCTCCTCCTGCACGTCCTCCAGCACCAGGTGACCCAGCTGGTTGAGCTTGCCCCGCGGGTTCACCGCCTGGCCCGCCCCCAGCAGAACCACCTCAGACGAGGGCTTGGACCTGGATTTGAACACGACCTCGTCAAAGTTCTCCGACAGGACATCGATGTGAACGTCCTCGCCGAAGAACGCCGTCCTGTGCTCTTCTTTGACTGGTAGAGAACAATGTGAAAAGATGCACAGATAGATAGATAGATAAAGTATGACAGCACATAATGTATTAATTCTCAAACAGCATTCCTAGTCATGCACTACAGTCCAAACAAGCATGCGATTTTACCTTTCAAAGATGCGGACAGAACTGTGAAGCAAGAGATAGAGACAAGTTTATTTTAAAATGCATCTTTTTTTAGTTCTCCGCTGATTTGTACAAAGACCTCTAAATAAGTCAGAGTTCCTTTGTTCTTACAGAAAAGCTACACAACTTCCCAAAAAGCATAAAAGCGTTTGAAATGTAAATGCCTCACACAATAACAACTTAAAATAGACCGGCCGTAAATACAATCAACCTCCTCATGAATTAACAAAGGAGGGAAGGCAAAATAAATAGAAATGAGATAGATCACAAAAGGCTTGAGCTCCTTTGGTGTGAAGTTGCAGAGAGTCTGTGCTAATCATTCGGCTAAAACAAATTCTGTTTTGCAGGAGGTCTGTTTCAGCCATTCGTTCATCCCACCAGATCCCAAGTGACTGATTATATTTGTGCTTACCAGTGCAGAACAGGGCGCTAAACACTGCAGCGCTGATTGCTTTCATCTTGACTACTAGGCCTCTGAAAAAAAAAAATACACACACACAATATACAAAACAATAGTAAGCTTTTTATAGCATGATTATGGTTCCATAGAATCAAATGAAGAGTTTGTTCTTAAATGAGGTGGAAAAGTGACGTCTACTCTTCTGGAGTGAATGATAGCACAGAATTAAAACAAATTATGGGATGTTTTTCTAAAGGATAGTAGGAAATTTATGTTCTTGGTGGACAAAATACAAACTTTTTACAGTGTGATTCAACTATATTTAAGATATTGTGAATGATGAACTTCACGAAATGATTTTTCCCCCATATGGATATTTTGGAAATTAACTCTTCAAACAACCTTTACATAAATTGACATACCATTATAAACATAGTTTGCAAATGTTCGTACCAACAACATGAATCTAATAGAAAGAGTTAATTGATCCTATAGACATATTTTGGTTATGTCCATACCAACAAAATGAAGCTGATAAAGAATAGAATAAACCTAATTAATTAATTAATAAATTGGCATATTGTATAAGCTTACATGGTCATATCAAGAAAACAAAACAAATAAAACTGAAGAGAACCACACATCCAAGTCAGTGATCCCTAATCAACAGTATAGCATGATGGCCGCTGCATCATTTCACATACTGGTGCTGAGTGCATCAGGCCAGGGTGGGTCATTAACACCAATCTAGCTGCCTGGTGAATTTGGGGATTTACCACCAGACAGAAAGGTTAGCTTCCTCCCTCTGAAAACATCTGCACCCCACCAGCTTCTTTCCTTCTCCGTGTCCCTGTCAACCTCACATTTTCACGCCCCTAATCTACATTAGGGGCATTTATAACACTCTCATCCAGAGCGACTGACGCTGAGTGACCAGGTAGTGGTTCAATGTCTTCCTCCGACACTTGAGATTTTGCGGAAAGTCTGCTGGATTGCTTTATGGCACAAAAGGGCACTGTTCTTCCAGAGCAAACAGAGAAAAAACTTTCAGTTTCTGGCAAGGGCAGGTGGTAGAAGGAGTGAAAGGCCGATGGAAAAATCACTTCCAACATGTTTATCCTCTTCAGTAAAACCAAAAAGAAAACAAACACTTGTGTGCCAAGGAGGGGCGACAAGTAGCACCATCCTCCGTGCAACAGGAAGCAACGAGGTTCATGGGAAATGTGGTCTTAATTTTGAGAAACACTAGCGTCAACAGTACATCTGGTGTGAGATAGAGGCTAACAATCGTCTCCACCATGGTCTTATTTGTTCACGGTAATTATACCAAGGTATCATAATTAATCTGACAATCATATACTGATGTTTAAAAATGGTACATGTAGCACCTTTAAATGATGAACTTCAGGTAAGGTTTCTTACTAAGATGCTTATTCCCTTACTAAAGTGCCCCTGGAGCTGTTAGCGATTGAATGACTTGCTCAAGGACACGTCAGCAGGACAGATGGGAGCTCGAGTCCGGATCCTCCAGTTGAAGGCCAGTCTTCCCATTTGCTACGCACCCTCGCTACACTAAACAGCATTTCAGAAATGGGCTCTTCAAATACCCAAGGGAGCGAAGTGCCAACTCTCCTTGACGAATCAAATCTATAGCGCTGCTGTAAAGTTAAATACACTATTAAGCCAAAGTTGCTGATACAGCTTTATAGCTAAAGTGTCTTCAAGGCAGAGGGGGCCTGCCAGAGTTCGAGACATCACACTGCGGGGCCAGCTGAAGAGCGGCTCTCCATTTCCCACATGGTGTGACGAGTCAATCATCTCTCCACTCACGACACTGACCGCTGCCAACCGAGTGGCCACAAAGCAGACAGAAGACACGAGGAAGGAGAGATAGAGAAGGTCAGAGACAGAAAGAAGCAGAGAGAAAGACAGAAAGGAAAGAGAGCTGGGTTGAAAGACAGATGAAGACGGTGAGACAGAGGGAGGAGAGAAAGAGTGAGCCAGAGAGAAACAGGGCGAGAGAGAGAGAGAGAAGACAGAGAGAGAGAAAGAGAGAGAAACAGAGGGAGATTTACATGCAGGAGTATGCAGTCATCCCTTTGGGACGATGGGATGGACCAGAGCCAGCTGGCACCGGGCAACTCTTTCACCTTCCACCTCTCCTGCACTGGATTAGACTAAACAGCGGGGGAGAACATAGGGTGGGACAGACAGATAAATGGATAGACAGATAGATGACAGATAGAGAGAGAGAGAGAAAGAGAGAGGGAGAGATTTGCATACAAAACAGCATTGCTAAAAAGCCTTCTCGAAGCACTCTGATCCTTGCCAGGCCCAGCCAGGCCGGCCAAGTCCGGCTCCTGGATCCAAAGGAATTTGAAACAACAGGATATGACACGAACGCGCCGTTAGAAACCTGGCTTGGGTGTCAGAGGAAAGCGGTGAGACTGGGTGAGTTATTGGAGTTATAAACTGGAAACCACTCATCCCATAGATATTTGGTTGAATTTGGCCCGTGGCACCTCCAGATGGCTCAACAGGAAGTTCTGGTTTCTCTCAACACTGATCACTGTCCTCTACCTCAACATTGCACCTAAATTCAGGTTCACACTTTGACGACGTCATGTATTCCAATAATTTACAACCTCATCTCAGTCTCAACACAATGACATGGCTGACTGCAATGACTTGAAAAAGCCTGTTCAGCAGTTAAGAAAAAAATGCACCAGCAATCATGGGCTGAAGGGCCTGAGCTTCTATATAGCACAGAAAAGAGTTATGTTTTTAGCACAATTGTGAATGTACAGGCCTACTGATTATTTGTATTTACCAAAATAAGATGAGTTCCAGTTTAATAGGCGCAACATCATAGATTTCTGGCTTCAAAAAGTGATCAAATGTGTGCCAGATTTCCATCGCGCTGCAGCAAAGTGTGAAATATGGGTTATTTTCTTGTTCTTATCCATTGCACCGTTATGAAATACAGCAGTTTGATAAAAATCACTGCATCTTGAACGCCCGGGAAGAACAATAAAAAGCCATTGAATTTCTGCCAGCTTCTTCAGATGAGGGATTAGAAGAATGCAAAAAAAAAAAAAAAAAAATGCCTCTCGACTTTCCCTCTGCACGTCAACAAACACAAACACACTTCAAAATGATGCCCTAGCATTAAAGTGAGCAGGAAAAATTGCTCAAGCGGCTCGCAGTCCTTGAGCAGAACACAGTAATCATATCACATTTTCTAACCCGAGCCTTGTGTAGCAGGTTTGAATCATCTTGCTTTAATGTTCTACAGATCCATTAGCTTATTGCGTGTGTGTGTGTGTGTGTGTGTGTGTGTGTGTGTGTGTGTGTGTGTGTGTGCTTGCACCGGCATAAATCACAGGTTTGATTCCCTGGATGGAGAGAACCATAAATCTGGAGACAAAATGAGAGGTCGTTGATGATTATATAAAAGTCCTACAACCTCTCACACATATACAAGCACAAAGATATACACACACACACACACACACACACATTAATATACTGCGATACATGGAAACTCTGTTTGGTGACATGCAGTCAAAGCAGGTTACAGTAGTAGTTGTGCATTCCTGAGCATGTAAACAGCAAATCTGTGTTTGGCAACACAATGCACTGAGTGGGCTAAACAAGGCCAACTGGAGGCCTCTTCCAGCCAAAATGAAACGGAAGACTGAAAAGGAATCATCCTCCATGGACCCCGCCTCCACACCCACACACACACACACACACACACACAAAATCATAATAATAATTCCACCCTGCTCTCATTGTCCCACATGATTTCAACGTCTGTTGAAAGTGATATCTCAGACACCACCGGTCTGATTTTGACAAAACTTGGAGGGATGATGCGTCTTCTCACTGTGTTGCAACACATGCAAAATGACACTGATTGGCCTGATGGGGGCGCTATAATTAAAGGTCAAAATGTTTAACTCAAACGTGATATATCTCAGCCACTATCAATCTGATTCTGATGGAACTTGGAGGGTGGACGCATTTTGGCGCTGTGTTCTGGCGTTTAAAAAGGTTACACTGATTGGCCTGATGGGGGCGCTATAATTAAAGGTCAGAATTTAAAACTTTTATAGCCCATAACTGCTACACCACCAGTCTGATTTCGATGAAATCAAAAGGGATGATGCATCTTTTTACTGACTGGCCCAAACGGTGCCTGCATCATTCGTGGGGGATGAGGTGTTTCACTTATATCTTTTCCCAGCAGACACACACACACACACACACACACACACACACACGCCTATAAACAAGCACACATAAAAACACACACGCAGGCCTATTAGCTTACACACACACGCACACACACACAGATGAGCATGCACAAATACAACCCCCCAGTCCCAAGCATAATCATTCTAGAGAGACCGATGAATATTTGTCACATCTATTGTCTGGCCAGTGTGACTTTGCTCTCTTTTACTTTTGGCTGCTTCTAATGTTTTCGGTCCAGGAATTAGTCTTATTCCACCGCTGCAATCACTGTCAGTTGCACTGGATAAGAGCATCAGCTAGAGGCCTAAAATACAGATGTAAATATAGTCCTTTGGCTGAAGCCTGACTCTAAATGGGGTCACTCCTCTGCTGTCTCCTGTTATAACCAATTAGATCAATCAATCTGTAGGAGGCGCGGGTGGGACTGACTGAAGTGTGTGTGTGTGTGTGTGTGTGTGTGTGACACATCCAGCAGCCTCCTCGCGGTGTGAGAGGCGTGGAGGCTGCATCCTGCCGGCTCATCTCCTCGGCCTGACATCCATTCTGACTGACAGACTTAAGAGCCTCTTTTCTCTTCTCTCCCTCGTCTCTTCTCCCACACGAGCCGGGGAGGCGGTGTCATTTATCCTCCGTCCGCCTCTGGTTTCAGTATCGTCACTCCCATCTCCCTGTCTCTCTCTGTCTGCCTTCTCTCCGTCTCTTCCTTTCCTCTCTCTCTCTCTTTCTTTCTCTCTTGTTCTCTCCTGATGCTCATTTTTCTCGTTCTGCCTCCTCCCTTCTTGTCTTCTCTATTCTATCCCTTCCTCTTTCTCATCCCTCCCATCTACAGTGGTTTCCCCTTAGGATGAGACCGGCATATCGGTTTACAGACATATCAGGCCGATATTTGGCTTTTATTAACTATCAGACATCAGCCAGTCAGTGTGTCGTCTACTGCCGATATGATGGAGGTTCTTCCCTGACCACAGCTACACTTAACAGTCTGGAAAACCAATGCAATGACATTTTATTTTCCTCATGTCCTAATGTATCCCAGAGTGGTGGTTCACCCTGCTGATAACTGATTTAAGTCATTAGTCTGGGTTTCAGTAGAGAGTTTTAGTGTCCCATGATGGTCTAAATGCTGTTTCAGAGGCTTCTCCACCCTGCCATGAGTGACATTTGGTGGGAAAACACAGATTTTTTGGCATGAAATGGTCAAATTGAAAGATATTCAATAGCAGCACATACTGTATATCAAGTATTGGAGACTTCAGTCTAAAAATACTGGTAGCGGTACTAGCCTTCAAAACCCCTTATCGGTCAAACCCTAGTTCCTCTCCTCTCCGGATCTCCCTGTCTCCTGCCCTCTCCTCCTCTCTCTGTCCTCTTTCTCGCCCTCTACTCCCCCTACTTCCCCCTCCCCTCCTTCACCCCAACCCCCCCCCCCCCCCCCCCCCCCCCCCCCAACCCTTACGCAGCCCATAAAGCCAGGAGCAGTGCTGCTGGCGCACCAAGGGTGTGTCACGACCGGCATGAATGGGGCTGTCCCGTTACCGAACTGCCCGAAACAGAAGAAGGAGATGGAGATGACGGCGAGGGGGGGGGGACCGCAGTACAGGCAATTAATGAGATGAGATGAAGATACAGAATGAGAGAGAGAGAGAGAGAGGGAGGGAGGGATGGATAGAGTGGATCTCTTTCAGCCAGATACTCTTATACCAGTGAATGTGCATATTTTGGTTTTAATTCTCACAGGGAAATAAAGATGGAATTTCTTGCATTTGCTTTCTCCCTCTCTCTCTCTCTCTCTCTCTCTCTCTCTCTCTCTTTCTCACATTCCTTCATGGACATCAGTTGGGTATGGTAAAGGTTTGGGCACTCACCCTACCTTACAGCCTCGTAAGTGATCATCCTGCAGTTTTCTAGCATGATAATGCAGAGTAAAGATGAAAAAAAAACTGCCAAATATCTATTTGTAAGGCATATGTAAAACTAAATCACATCAGGTGAGCATTCAGGAGGAGTGTTCCCTCTAAGCTGCTCAGTTTGGTGACCTAGGTTTAATAATTTATCCCATCTTGTCAAGTATTCCTGATTCATCAAGCATGCTTAACCCCGCACACAGTAAATGAAACACAAGTCCAACTAAATATTTCCCTTTCCTCTCTCTCTCTTTCTCTCCTGTGCTCAGTGACAAATACTTAGTTAGCAGCTCTCATTATGCTGTGCGGTAGTGCCCATGATCAATTGCGTAACCATTTCCACCGGGATGGCCGAGAAAATCCCCCCCACCCCCACCCCCACCCCACACCCCCTAATTCATACGGGAATACTGTATATATCCCACACAGGCAGAAGACGTGATAATGCAGCACAGCCCAGGCAACATACAGAAAATTATTATGATAACACCATGCGTCAAACCCACCTGGTGATCCGATTTACCAACACCAGAGCAGGTTTTTTATTTTTTTATTTAATTGACTAAAAGACAGCAGAGGAAAAGACTGGTGAATTTACAGCGTTTTAACCTGAAACCGGCAGGGAGGAGGAGGCCATGCAGCGCACGAACAGCCCATTTCATAACGTCTCATCTGAACAGTGACTGAATACACCGGATTTCATCATTATACCCGGGCGACACAGAAACTTCACACCTCTCCCGACATGTTTGGAAAGCATCATTTATGTCTGTAATAGCTGTCATGCTGCGCGCCTCGGCTGCGTTACTGATGGTTACACGCCCTAAAACCAGCCGCTATATACTGCCGTGTGGGACGGCTCAATATACGATAAATAATCAGCAAAGCAAAGCAAAGACTGCAAAATTTAACCCATTAAGTCCTTGGTTGAACGAAATAACTGGAAAATGATCAATTACAGTTATAGGCTATCACAATCGGATGCTGGTAATTACCTTTGTCAAGCCTTGAATCCAAAAAACACCTTGGAGCGGGCGGGGCTCAGGAAGTGGGATTTTCGGAAAATCGTCCCTCTCTTTTTTTTTTTTTTTTTTTTTTTTCTCCTCTCTTTTATTAATGTCTTCCAGCGCCTCGCCCCCAACCCGACAACAGACTTCAATGGGACTGGATCGGTATTAGCTGGAGACTTTCGGTGGATGTCGGGCTTGTGGACCAGCTGAGATCGGCGATCCTCGGGAAACTTCGTCAGAAACCGTGAGATCTGGAACGGAGCCACGGCTGATCCTCAGGAGAGACGCAGGTTTCATCTTCTCCAGCCTCATGTTGATTCATTTAGCCTGCGTGCTCCTTTAAAGGGGAAATCCTCCCATACTCTTACATTGATTTATATTACTAGTCTGTAATGTAATGGAGTTTTTATGATGAAGTGTTGTGATGTACTTTTCTGATGTGCCCACTTTCCCTCAACCTTCTACTTTCAGTTAGTGATTTACTACATTTCCCAGAATGCCCCTCGACACCCCCCAGTGAATGTGCCTGAACATTTTTATATGGAAACGCTATGGCCGTTTGCCTCTCCGCCTACATGTCGCCTATAAAGAGCAAGAGCAAGTTTTTCCTGTCAAGAAAAAGTCGCAGGATTATTAAAAAACGCAGTATGTCTTGTGGCTGCATTGCATTCTGGTCTATTGAGTCTATACTGTCACTGGAGAAATTGCTCTCTCTGCCTCTTCTACGATGAATTTCTCCCTGTATGATTGTTGGACATTTCTAAGGGACTGACAACAAAACCTGATGCTTACCGTTGATGTTTTAGACAGACAATTCTTCAGCTATCAATCTCTATTGTAGCTGCACTGGAAATATCTCGATGTGACCTCATGTCACCTACATTTGACCAGTTATCCACCAGAATAAGAGCAAAAAAGACAACAAAATGGGCACAATTAACTAATCACTAAAGTGTTTTAAGGTGGATTTTTCCTTAAACTGCACAATCCGGGTTCAAGCCTCCATCTGCTCTGCTGAAGTGTCCTTGAGCAAGTCACTGAGTGTGTTTACATGCACATCAATATTCTGAATATGAGCCTTATCCCGGCTAAGGTCTTCAGTAACCAGTTTTTTCACATACCTGTATACATTGAGTCTAATGTTCTATAGTTTTGCCACTGTGTTCATGAGTGGCGCCTTATTTTGATGCTTGTGACTCCATAAAACAGCATTAGCACTGTTTGCCAGACACAACAATAATCAGGATATGGTCGTTCCAACCCACAATGCTCTGCACCCAGCTCTACCGGCTTAAACACTCCAGTTTGTCTAACCCACAGTTTCACAAATCTTAAATAGTCCACCGCACTCAAGGAGAAGCCAGTAATGGTATAATGGCCTGGCTTCTCGTTGACTGCGGTGGACTATTAAGTACTATTAATATAAGATTTGTTAAACAGGATAATGGTGTTTACACGCTAATATCGGCATTTCCACAGCTACTGGGTTCAGGTTTTTTATTATGGGCTCACATGGACTCTACGGAATATTTGAATGTCCTGAATATAATTATATTGTATTCTATTATATTCCATTTTAATATTATAATTATTAATAATGTTAATGTGTATGTAAACCCACTCATTGAGTCCCAGCCAGCTCCAGGGTTTGCTGTACTGTAACCGGCCCTGACCTCTGACCTCTGAAAAGAAAAGAATCAATCAAGTGTCACATAATTATTACTGAAATGTGACCATTTTGTGAGATATGAAAGATGCCATATTGGGAAGTGTGTTTACTCATACAGCTCTCAATCCATTTGTTGACATCAGAAAAAGTATAATGACTTCCTGGAATCTCATTATGAATTAATATAGAAGAGTGTCTACAAATCCACTAATAGCCCTTCATCATCTCCTGCTAATAACAACAGTCAATACAAGGATTTTTTTTTTGATTTTTTTTTTAGAAATGCCTTTTTATTTTTCAGAAACTTTTCACTATCACTGGGATCCCAAGTCAAACATTTCAACAGGAATAGTAATAAAAAAAAAAAAAAAGAGTACAAACAAACAATGATAAAATAGACGTACATACACAGACACAGAGACGACTTGGCTTGGAGGATCACAAATTGAATACAAATGACTTCTGTTGGATCTGATTGCATATTGTAGTGGCTCAGAGTGTAAACAGTTACCAGAATGTGAGTTCTGCACCAACAAAACATGAAACTGCAAATTTTGGTGTATTTCTTTTTCCTTCTTAAACTGTTGGTCTTTTACACGTTTAGTGTGTTTCACGAAGCCTGCAGGGCTCTTTAAACCTGCCAAAATGGATTAATATCAAATATACACAGGCATCAGACATTAAGCATTCTTTGTTAATTTCTGACCCTCTATTTCCGATACTTTTACATGTTTTTGTCCACTAAGAGCGAGAAGCAGATGTAGAAAAAATGTATTCAAAACTCTCACTATGGTCAAATGGACTGAGATAGATTGTAAAACATTAATTATTCGACCTCTCTCCATGATTTATACTATATATGATACTGTAAAACCAAATACATCCCACAGTTAATTTTTTTTTTTTACATTTTGTTTAGTGGTGTTTAATTGACTTGCAGTGGAAAATAGATGAAGGTTGTGTCAATATCACTGCTTTCACAGATTACCCACTGTAACTACAATTTTGGTGTATTTTTTCCTTATTTGAATCAGAAGTTTACATGGTAATTTATGTGTTGAGTAAGTTTCACGACCCTGTTGAAAACCAAACACTGTATATTTTCATACATCAAGGTCAAAGACAAAATAAGCTTTGTTTTCTTTCTTCCTGCTGAAAAAAATGACTTAGCAGATACATGGTTCTCACCTGACAACAGCAAAGATGCAATTACGTAATGGAAAATAGATGCAGCTAATGCTAATATGTTTTTGGGAGACCCAGGCTGCCCCGGGGCATCGGCAGTGTTTGTTCCTCCTCAGGACGTTGGCTGGCGTCTGAGAGAAAAATCCTGCTGCTGCTGCTGCTGTTGTGTAACACTGTGAAAACCTTGTATCTCCGAAAAGGTCAGTTTTTCCGAAGTTCGGTAAAAGAGCCCCTCTTGTCTGATTGAAATTACGCAATATGTTTTGAATGAGCTCAGTGCATTGCAGAGAAGCCCACTGACACACAACCTTCTCTCGTGTCAAAAAACGTCTTGTTAGAACATTTTATTTTTTGTGTTGTACCTCTTGGACTGAATGGAAGTCACTCCTCGGAGAACATGGCAAACTTCTGAATCAAGTGAGAAAAGAATGGAGAAACATCTGAATTGGGGTTATGAGGCTGTTATGTGACAGCCAGTCAAATTAGAAATATCAAAGTTTCCTTTTTTCATACACGTGTACTGGAGCATTCTGTCGCCCATAAAAATGACTTTGCTAACGCTCATGGACAGTGGAAAAAGTTACAAGAAAAAGGGGTTTGATGATCTAAACGCCTCACAGCTGTAGATTGGGATGGAGAGAGTATGATGTGTGAAATGTGTTTTGTCCCAAACTAGACAGTCAGATATGTTGAAAATGATAAATCCATTTTAAGAGTGTACTGTCTCATTAAAGAGTAATACTGATGGTATTGTCCTGCCTACTACACAAATTCACATTTACCCATTAGAGTGGATCTTGATACAAAAATGGCAAAAGTAATTAACACTGATAATGGCCTGACTTCTTGTTCCTGAAGCTTACTTTCAATGTTGTGTCCGACATTGACTTGCTTTAGTCGTTTCTGGATCGGGGTTCGGTTTCCCAAAAGCATCTAAGTTACAGTTATAGGGCTTTTAACATTGCTTTCTTTGACTTAACCCAGGTTTAACTGTTTTAACCCAGGTTTAACTGTTTTAACCCTGGTTTAACTGTTTTAACCCAGGTTTAACTGTTTTAACCCTGGTTTAACTGTTTTAACCCTGGTTTAACTGCTTTAACCCAGGTTTAACTGTTTTAACCCTGGTTTAACTGTTTTAACCCTGGTTTAACTGCTTTAACCCTGGTTTAACTGCTTTAACCCTGGTTTAACTGCTTTAACCCTGGTTTAACTGTTTTAACCCTGGTTTAACTGTTTTAACCCTGGTTTAACTGCTTTAACCCTGGTTTAACTGCTTTAACCCTGGTTTAACTGTTTTAACCCAGGTTTAACTGCTTTAACCCTGGTTTAACTGCTTTAACCCTGGTTTAACTGTTTTAACCCAGGTTTAACTGTTCTAACCCAGGTTTAACTGTTTTAACCCAGGTTTAACTGTTTTAACCCAGGTTTAACTGCTTTAACCCTGGGTTAACTGCTTTAACCCTGGTTTAACTGTTTTAACCCAGGTTTAACTGCTTTAACCCAGGGTTAACTGCTTTAACCCATGTTTAACCGGGTAAACAAGCATTTTAGTCAGTATGTGTGAACAGGGGTTAGCTAACCCGGGGTCAAATGCTGCGTTGCATTCAAAGTCGGAAGTCGGAAATTCCCAGATGGTAGTTTATCTGGGAATTACATTACAACCTCTGCACTTATGTTATGTCAATGATATTAGGCGATTTCGATGTTTAACCCTTTACCACAACTTTTTGAGTGTGGAATGCTGAAAATCAAACTTAAGTGTATTTTGAAGATTATAAACACGTTAAAAGTAATTCTGTGTAGTGTTTACAGTGTAGGAAAACTCGACTTGAAGGGCGGTTCTGTTGCATTTTTCCTAGTTGGAAGTCGGAATTTCCGACTTTCCGACGTCTCTGGAACGCAGCAAAGGATAACCCCTAAGCTAAGAAAGTGAAGCGTAAAAAGAGCTTATGATTTGTTCATTTGCATAAAGACGAGAGTTTAGCACGAAACAGATTTTGGGAGGCCTGGCTTGGGAAAACAGGCCTGCATGGTCTCACAATAAACTGCAAACTGTGGAACATTTATTTGGTCACGTAATTTTTTTTATCCAGCTTCTCTTCCCTCGTCTCTTTCACTTCTCCGCCTATATTCATCCTTCGTTCTTACTCCTTCCCGTCATTTCTCTCACGCCCACGCTCCTCTTCCTACCCCTCTTCCTCCTTTCTGCTACATTCCTTCATTTCACATCACAACATTAATTTTTTTTTTAAGTCTTTTCTATTTTTTGGTGTACGATTTCTTCTTCTCAGCTGTTCACCTCTCTCTTCGCTCAGCTCACATTTTCTTCGTTTTTGTTTCGGTTGCTCACTTAGGCGTCTTCCTCCGCCTCCTCCTCGAACTCTCCCTCCTCCTCGGCGGTGGCGTCCTGGTACTGCTGGTACTCGGACACCAGGTCGTTCATGTTGCTCTCCGCCTCGGTGAACTCCATCTCGTCCATGCCCTCGCCGGTGTACCAGTGGAGGAAGGCCTTGCGGCGGAACATGGCGGTGAACTGCTCGGAGATGCGCTTGAACAGCTCCTGGATGGCGGTGCTGTTGCCGATGAAGGTGACGGCCATCTTGAGGCCGCGGGGCGGGATGTCGCAGACGGCCGTCTTGACGTTGTTGGGGATCCACTCCACGAAGTAGCTGCTGTTCTTGTTCTGCACGTTCAGCATCTGCTCGTCCACCTCCTTCATGGACATGCGGCCGCGGAACACGGCGGCCACCGTCAGGTAGCGTCCGTGGCGCGGGTCGCAGGCCGCCATCATGTTCTTGGAGTCGAACACCTGCTGGGTGAGCTCGGGCACCGTCAGCGCGCGGTACTGCTGGCTCCCCCTGCTGGTCAGGGGGGCGAAGCCGGGCATGAAGAAGTGCAGGCGGGGGAAGGGCACCATGTTGACGGCCAGCTTCCTCAGATCGGCGTTCAGCTGGCCGGGGAAGCGCAGGCAGGTGGTCACGCCGCTCATGGTGGCCGACACCAGGTGGTTGAGGTCGCCGTAGGTGGGCGTGGTCAGCTTGAGAGTGCGGAAGCAGATGTCGTAGAGGGCTTCGTTGTCGATGCAGTAGGTCTCATCTGTGTTTTCTACCAACTGGTGGACTGACAGGGTGGCGTTGTAAGGCTCAACCACTGTGTCTGATACCTGGAGGGGAGAGAGAGAGAGAGACAGAGAGAGGGAGGGAGAGAGAGAGAGGGAGGGAGAGAGAGAGGGAGAAGAGAGACAGAAGGAGAGAGAGAGGGAGAGAGCGGGAGAGAGAGAGAGGGAGGGAGAGAGAGAGGGAGAAGAGAGACAGAGGGAGAGCGAGAGGGAGAAGAGAGACAGAGGGAGAGAGAGAGGGAGAGAGCGGGAGAGAGAGAGAGGGAGGGAGAGAGAGAGGGAGAAGAGAGACAGAGGGAGAGAGAGAGGGAGAAGAGAGACAGAGGGAGAGAGAGAGGGAGAGAGCGGGAGAGAGAGAGAGAGGGAGGGAGAGAGAGAGGGAGAAGAGAGACAGAGGGAGAGAGAGAGGGAGAGAGACAGAGAGAGAGAGGGAGAGAGAGGGAGAGAGAGAGAGGGAGGGAGAGAGAGAGGGAGAAGAGAGACAGAGGGAGAGAGAGGGAGAGAGACAGAGAGAGAGAGGGAGAGAGAGAGAGGGAGAGAGAGAGAGAGGGAGAAGAGACAGAGGGAGAGAGAGAGAGAGAGACAGAGAGAGAGAGATGGAGAGAGGGAGAGAGGGAGAGAGAGAGGGTAGAAACAAACATCAATTGTTATGTCTGATATACATTATACATATTCTGATATAAATTATACATATATTAGCGGTTCAATAAGTAACATTTTTACTGCTCCATAGCACAAAATGACAATAATATATCTGCAGGGGGTTGATAGTTATTGCCAATACCACAATTACCTGGCCAAAAAAAAAAAAAAAATCACTTTCCAGCCCATTTTCAACTGCTGAACATTGCATGCATTTTGGAGAAGGCACCAATAATAGGTTAATGTCTAATAGGAAATGTATTGTACAAGAGAATATGAACCAATCACATTATATACATGGGATAATACTTCTTTCGGTTATGCGTTACCTTAGGAGAGGGCACCACGCTGAAGGTGTTCATGATGCGGTCGGGGTACTCCTCCCGGATCTTGCTGATGAGCAGGGTGCCCATGCCGGAGCCGGTGCCTCCTCCCAGGGAGTGTGTGAGCTGGAAGCCCTGCAGGCACTCGCAGCTCTCCGCCTCCTTCCTCACCACGTCCAGCACCGAGTCCACTAGCTCCGCCCCCTCCGTGTAGTGACCTTTGGCCCAGTTGTTACCTGCTCCACTTTGGCCTGGGGGATACAAAAAAAAAGTTGGGATTATTTCTGCAAGGGTTTGGGTTTGATTCTAACCCTTTCTGAAAATGCATGCACTTCTGGTATTGTTAGACACATTGGATAAGTGTCCGCCAAATGTGATATGTTAAGAGTAATGCCAAAAAAAAAAAAAGAAAACGGCATAAAAATGGAGGAGAGCTGATATCATTTTACCCCAGACATAGTACAAAACTAAAACCACATAACACCTAATTTTGTCCTGCCTTAACTCCTTGCTGGATGAAAAAGACCTGGTGGAACTAATGGCATTATTTCTTTTTTAATCTATTCTTGAGACGGGGAAGCTGACAGAGAACACATTCTTATTAAGAACAACAGCCTGGGGACATTACATCAGTTCTCTACTTCACTACCCCCGGAAAATTTCTTTCAAATCAGCGCTAATAAATGACAACGTTTTTTCCATTTTTGATGTTGACGTGTGACAAAACTGGGCAAAAGTCAACATTTCATGGTTTTTTAAATGTTTGACAGCATCCAGCAACTCACTAGATATCAGTCAGTCAGTGAGCAGAAGCCACATTTGGTTTTATACTGGGATTATCTGACAAGAGTGAGCATGTCTGTGGCATATAGGACAGTCAGTTGTGCTATATTTGTCAAATGGAAAGGAAGTGACTGAAACCACAAAGTAGGGCAGCAGGGTGACCTAGTGGTTCTGCCCTTCAACCGGAGAGCCCGGGTTCAAGCCTGTGTGTCGGCAAGCCTCCGCCCTGCTGAAGTGTCCTTGAGCAAGAAGCTGAATCCCTACCAGCTGCAGGAGTGCTGTTCTGTATCTGAGCCTGACCTCTGACCTCCCTGTTAGAGAAACCAGCTCTATCATCCTTACCAAAGACAAAGTTGTCGGGTCTGAAGATTTGTCCGAAGGGTCCGGAGCGGACTGAGTCCATGGTGCCTGGCTCCAGGTCCACCAAGATGGCTCTGGGCACGTACTTCCCACCTACACACACACACACACACACACACACACAAAACACACCAGTTTAACACTGCATGTAATGGTAAACTTTTAAGAAACACTCAGGGGAACCAAGATTAGACGGTGGCTCTTTAGTAAAGCCTGACTATTTTGGGCAGTTGGGCAAAATCTCTGTGATGTTATTTGGCTACAGTCCCAATATCATGTCCATCATCCCATATATATATATTTAGACCGGGCAAATCAGGAATATTTTCCATTTTATTGCTCTAACCACAGGCAAGAACTTTGGAAAGGACATTAATGAAAAGAAATTAACCAGGCGACTATAGTTGGCTCAGTTTGGTAAGATAGAGTGAAAAGTGGAAAGGTTAAGACTTTCCTACAGCTGGTGAAGGGGTGTAGAGTCTCTGTGTGACCACTAGATGGAGTAGAACATCACAAAAAAACTACAGGAAGCAACCCAAAGCTGCCCACAGTACGGTTCATCAGTGTGGCTCAGCATGTACCTACCAGTGGCCTCGTTGTAATACACACTGATCCGGTCCAGCTGCAAGTCGCTGTCTCCATGGTAGGTTCCTGTTGGGTCGATGCCGTGCTCATCGCTGATCACCTCCCAGAACTACACACACACACACACACACACACACACACACAAAGATCAGCACATTAGTAAAGAAGCCTTGTACTGTAATGAAATTGGTAGTACTATAAACAAATATGTGCAACTCTGTATGTTGAATTCAAGTCACACAGGAACACACAATGACACACAGTTCAATACTAATTAATTATATAGTTATGACAATATTACTGTTACACACTCTGCTGACAAGGCCTTAAAGGAGCCAGCAGTAGAAGTCTTCCCACCATTATAGCTGACGGTTTATTAAATAGAGTGAAAACAACGTATAAAATCAAAGTATTCAGAGATTTACACACTATATGTTTAAAAATTCTTCTTCTCTCTTCTGTGTCCAGTCACTTCTCTTGTTTACTCTATTTGTGCTTTAACAGTTAACTCAAAAGAGAGACGTAAGGTGGAAAACACTTTGGAAACCATCCAGACATTGAACATTCACACTACATATAAAATCCACTGAAAAGACTGATGGCACCGTTTTTGTTTGTCATCTTTATTTTTTTGTTTGCTTCATTATTTGCTTTTTTTTTTTTATCTGGCAATCCATTTTTAAATTGTTTTATCCTTTTATTAGTAGTCAATAAAAGTGCGTGGGTGTCGTTAGATTGAGGTCTTTATCACTTTGAAACTGATAAAACTTGATCTTTGAACACCCAACTCTTCACCCCTAACATTAAATCTTCCCCTGGCTTGACACCTGATTTCCGGCTTTAATTCTTGATAAAAATGCCATGCAAGTGTATTCAGTTGAGCTATCTTGAAGTTCTGTGTATGAAAATGGCGACCTGCGTTAGAAAGCTGTGTCTTTGTGTATTTATTAGGGCCGTAACCGCAGGCCGATTCACTCTGGGGGAAAGTGGAGTTCGAAAACACTGCTGGTTCACAATCAGTCCTCAGTCCTCTCCGTCTCCCAGGGCCGGGCCGACTGACATCTAATTACCTTTTTGCGGTCACAAGACGCAGCCTAAATACAGCGGCATGCTCTGAAACTCCCATGTGCGAGGCTGCCAGTTCGATCTTTAAATAATCTGAGTGTGTGAAAGAAGGTATTCTGCAGTAAACAGTCGCCCTTGTGCTGAACTGTGTCCATGTTCTCTATCGTTTGCCACGCACATTTCAAGCTCCACTTCACGGCCACACCACTCACTGCATCATGTGGTGTATGTGTGTGTGTGTGTGTGTGTGTGTGTGTGTAAGTGGCCAAGCATGCAGCGACCTGTCACCTTTGCACCCAGCCCATTTCCGACCTGAGGACTTTTTTTTAAAATAAGAAGGAACTGTAGCTTTGTATGAATCACAGCTACAATGAGGATGACGCGGCCAAAAAAACAGCCGGGGCAAGAAGAACCACAAAAACAAGTCTGTAAATCTAACAGCGGATCTACAACAAACGCTCTATAGAAACGACACACTCCTAGCGCTCAAACCGTGTCATATGCAGGTCTCATGGTCCCATGAAAACGCTCTGTGAGGGGTACTTCCCAAGGACGGGATCAGGAGGAGACGGCAAAAATAGAAAGTAAACGGGGGGGGGGGGGGGGGGGGGGGAGTAAGCTGAAAAAAAACAGGGATCATCGTGTAAAAATGAACAGGAGATGAGTGTAAAATACAAATCGTGTGTCTCTTAAAAAAACAACTGGATTTGGTGGTTTTGTATCAGCGTAGTGGTTAAATAACAGACAAGACAGAGACAGGAACACAGATAATATCATGCATAAAGCAAAATATACACATATAGATAATAGATAGATACGATAATAGACAGATAATGTCGTCTGATGATAAGTTTGAAGCGTCTCAGACATGAAGCTCTTGTCTAGTAAGGTGAAACAGCATCAGCACCTTGTTTTTTTTGTTATTTCATTTAATCCAGACAAGATTTTGTTGCACGCTCTTTCTCAGCAACGCCCTGCTTCAACATTCATACGTTCCCACACATTCACACCTGGGAGCTGCACAGTAACACCACAGTCTGCTGCTGTTAATGGAGGACAGAGTGTCACTCATTCATTTCTCCCAGAGCTGGTTCAGGGAATCAAACCCCGCCTCTCGGACCTTTAAGCCCCCCCCCCCCCGTTGCATTCAGAGCTTCCTCAGAGGAGTCAGCTGGCCTCCTGACTGCAGGCTGAGACACGGACGCCAAACTGAGTTAAGACACGAGCGCAGACTGTCACACCGACTCAACTGACCCTAATCTGTGCCAGGGACTGTCTGAGGCTCAGTGTGGGTGTATATCTATCTGTTTGTGTGTGTGTGTGTGTGTGTGAGTGTGAGTGTGAGAGAGAGAGAGAGACAGACAGACAGATAGAGGCAGGAAGAAATAGAAAGAGACAGAGAGAGAGGTGTGTATGTGCGAGTGTGTGTGTGTGTGTGTGAGAGAGAGAGAGAGAGGTGTGTATGTGTGTGTGTGTGTGTGAGAGAGAGAGAGAGAGAGAGAGACAGACAGACAGACAGAGAGGCAGGAAGAAATAGAAAGAGACAGAGAGAGGTGTGTATGTGTGTGTGTGTGTGTGTGTGTATGTGTGTGTGTGTGTGTGTGTGAGAGAGAGAGAGAGAGAAACAGAGACAGAGGGGTCTGTGTGTGTGTGTGTATGTGTGTGTGGGTGAGAGAGAAAGAGAGAGAGAGAAAGGAAGAAACAGAGAGAGACGGAGAGAGAGGTCTGCCTGTCTGTGTGTGTGTGTGTGTGGGCGAGTGTGTGAGTGTGAGAGAGAGACAGAAAAAGAGAGAGAGAGAGATGGGCGGGCAAGAAATCTTGTCGTTTAATCCCCTCCACTGTCACCACACTATCTTTGGCTGTCCACCCGTTCACCCCTCTGTGATCGCCATGGCGACCAGTGGGCGGAGAGGTTACTCATCACCGCGTTCGGAAAATAACATTCGGCCTGTAGGATTTTAACAAACTACAACCAGTATTAATCAAAGACACAATTTACAAAACTGACAGGTTAGATTTAGTAGTAGAGTAACTTTCAGTGAGTGCAGCAATAGAATAAACTTCTATTCTTCTATTCTGTCACCAACAACAACAACATTATAAACAACAGTGTAATGACAGTGAGGAGTGCAGAGGTCAGTGTCACCACACCCAGAAAACACAGAAATGACTGCTGTAATCTGTCAGCTACTACCCCTATCTGCGCTTTCATTGGCTCATTTCGATAAGAAGTTAATTACCAAACCTGCTCATTAACATAATGGACCTGACCGGTGAACTAGATTAGATTAAGGAATAAATTCAGGCAGTTAATCCATTGTAAAACAGGGAGATGACCTCAGCCTCGTTAAGTCTCTGTAAATACACTTGTCTTCACTGATCAGGGCAACGCCACCGAGTGGAGTCTGACTCACCCCATATGTTACCCCCCCACACACACACACACACACACACACACACACACACCCACACACACACCACAATATTGATTCACCCTATAGCCACTTCATAAAAGCTTTTACATTTGCTGTTCCAAACTCCCGGTGTCTGGTAGGTCTTTCACAAGAAAAACCCTCTGGCATACGGGAAGTGATGCGTTTTACGTTTCCGGTTTGTTTGGAATAAACAGAAGAAGAAGAACTGGGTTGCTAGCATGAGCAGCGATAGCCACCATGACTGAACAGACAAAGAAAAGAGAGCGCCACCTACAGAAACTCAAACTGAATCAACAGAAAACCCAAGGAAAAAGGACTGGAAACACTGCAAAAACATCACAGCAATGGCCGCTCAGCACCAAAGATGCTGCCAAAATAGCAACAAAACACAGATTTCACAGATTAACTCTTTAAATTACAAACTTATCTACACGTGTACTCAGGGACTTGGGGGCCCTTGGTGGTTTTCGGGGCCCGGGTCATCTGCATGTGATACACTGACTGGAAAAAGCAGCCATTTAAATGACCTCATCTGTGCTTTCAGACCAGACACTGGGCCACTTGTTATCTTTTCCCCTTCCCCCTCTCCCTCCTCCTCCTCCTCCTCCTGCGCCGCTGCGTTCCTCTCCTCTGCCTCAGCAAATTTCTCTTTTCTTTTCACTCTCTCTTCTTTTTTCCTCGCTCTTTTCGGAGCAACAAAGACTCCACCTCACCAGGCAGCCGAGGCAGCAGCTGGCCCCGAAGCCTCTGCTGAGGTCTGGCCAACTTCATTAACAATAGATCAATGACTGATGACTGAGTTTTTATTCTGCAACAGTCACAGACCCAAGAGTTGTTGCTCTACTCAGATTTTTAGATTTACGGAGGCAATGTGCAGATTCATGTTTAACAGATATGAATTATGCTTATATACCCAAAAGAAATATCACTATAATAATCCCATAGGGACTTCTATGTGTCTGTGGTATTCATTAGTCAGTTTATAGTGACTTTATCAAACTTTATTGTATTTTTAATCTCGTATGGTATCGCTAAAGTGTCTGTGGTACCCAATAGTCAGTTCATCTTCAGATTTTATGGTATTTAAATATATTTTTTCAACTCCTACTACGACAGGATTACTGTAGTATTACCTGTATTTCTATAGGATTTTCTGTGGTATAATTTCGATGATATTATGCAAGTTTTGCTGTGATATCTGTACAGCAGCCTTGTAAACTCTATTGCAGCCTATAAGATTATAGAATTACTTACTCATTTTGTAAATGTAACTCAGTAAAAAATAAATAAATAAATAAAAAATCTGCGCTAATAAGGAAAGAGAAAACCCAAATTTAGCCCTCCATATTGTATCTAGGTTATATATAAATGTGTTCTACATCTCTACTCTACAGATCACAGAAATATATAACCTAGATACAGAATTCATGATGAAGTTGAACTAGAGACTCCAGTTCAACTTCAGCATGAATTCTGAAATCAGGGCCAAAGATTATATAGTGATAAGATCTGATTTTTAAGCTCCGATGGGTCTCTGAATAGTGAAATATAAACTAGTGGAAGATGGGCTGGTTCTGGGTCTGTGTGAAACTGAAGGGAACAAACAATGAGCAGCTTCCCAGTCCCGTTATGTCTGCAGACAAAAGCCCAGGTAAATGAACCATACAGCAGGAGAAATCCTCTCTTCGGTATTTGGTGTTTTGTTTAGAAAAAATAACTTTGAGCAGTATATGATTTATTATTAAATACAGTTATTTTGTATAATTATCAGGACATACAACAAAACAAATGTCTCGAGGAGAAAAAAAGACAGAATAATAAGATTAAGAAAGATTTTCAACGCCAACATTTTTAAATAGAAGACTTTAGAACGACAAATAAACTAATTTTCAAACAAGAGAAACTTCATCTATTTCTACTAAGCTTTATATCTCACCTTTGCACCGATCTGGTTCCCGCACTGTCCGGCCTGGATGTGCACGATTTCCCTCATGATGGGCGATAGAGTTGTGACAGTAGAGTGACAGTAGAGTCTGGAGAGATGAACGCGCCGCTGTGTCGGTGCTGCTGACCTACTGACCAGACTGACAGACTGGCTGCTGCTGCCAGGTCCAGGAGGCGGGACTACAGGTTTGGGACGCGGCCAGCGGGCGGTCCGCGTTGACGATTGGCTGCCGCCGCTGCTGCTCCGCTGCTGATTGGCTAATTGGTGGATTTTTTTTCCAAAGGGGTTTCCCTGTCACAAAGGCAAGGACCGGAAGAAGAGAGGGAGTGCCGGGTTCTGTCATCACTGCCCCGTTGGAGCCCCGCTATCCCAACTGGAACAATGCAGAATAGAATAGAATAGAATAGAATAGAATAGAATAGAATTGAATAGAATGGAATGGAATGGAATAGAATAGAATAGAATAGAATGGCATAGGCATTGTAAGTTCGCTTTGAACTGAATTATTAATGAATAAAACAGAGGAGAAGAGAATTAGGCTGCTTTTACAAAATAGCTTAGACACCTACTGTCATTACAACTTGTGAAATAGAATAGAATACAATAGAATACAATAGAATAGGCTGTTGATTGTAACGTCACTGTGAATTTAATAATAAGTGAATAGAACAGAAGAGAAAACAATTGGGCTTTTTAAACAAATTTGACTAGAGGCCTGCTGCTGAGTAGAATAGAATAGAATAGAATAGAATAGAATAGAATAGAAGCGGTTGACCATTGTCATTTTTTGGTGTGCTTTATTATTAAATAGATAGAATTGTAACAGATAGAATTGTGCTGCTTTTACAAACTAGCCAATGGGTTTGCTGTCCAGTGTGTGGAAGACAATAGAATAGAATAGAATAGAATAGAATAGAATAGAATAGAATAGGTTGGCCGTTGTCAATTCTCAGTGAACTTTATCATTACAGGAGAGAAAAGAATTGGGCTGCTTTAACAAACAAGCTTACATGGCTGCTGTCACTCCAGTGTGTAGAGAAGAATAGATAGAATAGAATAGAATAGAATAGAATAGAATAGAATAGAATAGACATGGTTACTTACTGTTGTCACGATGTCCTTACTCCCTTTTTATTTATGCAGGTGCTGACTTTTTTCATGTATCTGTATTTTATTTATTTGTTTATTTTCCCCTCTCTTTCTCATCTTCCTGTAATACCTGTATTACCCACTCAAATGTATATCTACACCTATGTCATCTTTGGCGACATCCTCATGGTTTTATTTTTACTTAAAGGTTTTTAATTGACTTACCTTTATTCCTTATTTGACAGATTGAGTCGGGGTTGTATGGAAGGGGTGTTTTGGATGTTGTCGACACTGGGTATAAAACACAACATTTGTGATCTATCTTATTTTCTACCTGGAAAAATCAATAAAAATTTGTTGTTAAATTGTTAAATTTGTTGTTAAAAAAAGAGGTTTAATTCTGTATGTATGTACTGTAGTGAACTCATGTCCAAGTTGTTTTATTGTGGTTTGTTAGTAGCAGTTCCTCCACCTCGCCACTAGATGGCGGCAGCACACAGTTTAGTGACGTGCGTGCACAACACAAGCCGCTGAGCTGCAGCGGCGCGCTCACTGCCTCCACCAGCTGATATCTAACGGGAACACGCGTCAAGTGGAATAAAAATACATCAATCCCAGCAACAGCGGACCGATATTCATTTAGCTGTTTCCATCTTACTCTTTCTAAACCACGGCGTTCATTTAATACGCGGTAAGTGTGTCTCTGTAACGCCTCTGTCTGCATCTCCTCACGACTGTAAACACGAATATA
Source organism: Centroberyx gerrardi (assembly GCF_048128805.1). NCBI lineage: Eukaryota > Metazoa > Chordata > Actinopteri > Beryciformes > Berycidae > Centroberyx > Centroberyx gerrardi. Next base: position 22,313,631 of record NC_136015.1, read on the forward strand.
TGGATCAAATTCATTAATGGATATAGACAGCTAGTTAGCCGCTAGCTAGCATCTTATCTTTCTGAGTCGAGGTGGCTTTTCTCTGTGAAACTGGGTGGTTATAATGCGTGTGTTTGCTATTCTTACGTGGGGGTTTCTTGCTGATTTTGCTGCGCAACCTCAGAGTAAATTACATTAGTTCAGCCGGCCTGCTGGTCTGTCTGCTCTCAGGTTCCCATCACAGCCCCCCTCCCCTTTAATTCTGGGAAGCAGGGGGCGTTGAGGGGTGTTGGATTATTTTTTTTGGGGGGGGGGGGTCTTGGTTTTAATAGCAGTAGAAGTCCTCACCACCCCGCACCTGTATCCTGCATTGGCACCATAGGATTTTCCAGACTGTTCCTCTATAAGGGGAGCAGCAGTGCATCAGGGTTTTAAAGGTGGGGTTTGGATGCTGGGCTGCTGCTGTATGTAATTCTACTAATTTCTTTATTTGTTTTTCAGTCTGAGGGAGAATCACCCAAACATGTTCTACACCTGTGGTCCCAACGAGGCTATGGTGGTGTCAGGTAATTACACTTCATCCTGATCTATATATATATATATATATATGTATGTGTGTGTGTGTGTGTGTGTGTGTGTGTGTGTGTGTGTGTAACATGGCCGTTATAATGGTCACACTACATACAAAAATATATGCTTTTTTACAATACATCCAAAAAATATAAAATATGAAGGCTTTCATTCCAAAATGCTGTATATCTGCTTTGGAAAGAAAACTAACCTGATGCCAAATATTTAAAAAAGTGTAGATGAAAACATTCTCCCTAATGTCACCATTTTGTAAACATGGATATGAAGATAGGCATTAATGTAAACATTACTCCATAATGAAAGTTAGTGTCTGGCCAGCAATCATTTTGCAGTAGTAGGTGTCCAATTTTTTAATTGGTGGATCCCTCATTTTGAAATTAAACACATTAAACACAGATGCATTGCAGCAGTATTTTCAAGATTTTGTTTAGTTGAGAATATTGTTAGACAGTCAAAAATAAGAAGAAAAAAAAAGAAAATGTTGTGATATGCTATTTTTGCTGTATAGTCCAGTCCTAGTCATGTTTAAAAGCCGTGCTAAAGTCTATTCTGAGTCTCTAGTTTCTCTCTCTTCTCTCCCAGGCTTCTGTCGTTCTCCTCCCATGATGATAGCTGGAGGCCGAGTGTTTGTCGTCCCGTGCATTCAGCAGATACAGAGGTAGGCAAACACTCACAAAGCTATCATGACTTTGATTTTCTGGGTTTGCTGCATGTAAGGCATTTGGCAGACACTCTTGCTAGATGGACTTGTACAGCATGTACAAGTCCAAGCAGCATGCACAGCAGATTAGATAAGATGAACTTTACTGATCCCAGAGGGGAAACTGGGTCACTGCAGCAGCAAAGAACGCAGCTCCAGGTTGGTGAACAAACAGTAACTAGACCTTAAGGATATGAATAAAAATACATGATATGAAGAAGAATACAGTCAAATTCATGATGCTAATAAAGAGTTACTACTGGTTAAAATGAGTTCTCGCTATGTCTTTTGACAGATTTAAAGGATGAGGCGAAATTTGTGTGTGACAGTGCAAGCAGCTAAATAAGTAGTAAATAAGTACAGCATACAAAACAACAGTGCCAAGATGACACAAGACTGACTCAGATTCAGATCTGAAACATGAAAACATCCAAACCTTTGTCCCAGTTATCTGGATAACTGAGCTCTCTTTCCCCATGATGCACCGCAGCCTCAGAGTCTGAACCTCATAGGGATTGATATGAAAACAGTTTCCTTCAGAAACCTTGGGGATCTTCCAAAACCAAAACAAAAATGACTTATGATATCTATATTGAATAATGTCTTTGTGTACAGTGCAGAAGCCTCTTCTTACCTGTGAGTTGTCTATGACCCGCTGACAAGAGCAGTTTGATTTCTATCGGTCTGTCAAATGAAACATTTAATTTATCCTGCAGGCACTCCCTAAACATTAACATGTAAACACACTATTTTCATGTATTTGTCCAGACCTCAGCATGGGGTCACCAGTCAAAACAGGTCTGGATCCTGCCTTGTATTTGCTCTTCCTCCTGTGTCACTTCCATTTTATCACATGGCTCCAGACTGACTCTTTGGTTTGTTGTGTGTTTGATTTAGCTGGCCTGGATCCTGTATTTGTACAACCCCGCGCCTTATGCCTGTAACTCTAGCACAAAGTGGATATTATTACACTTTAATGTACATTATAGCTATGGATAATCGATCAATAATTATGGTTTGCTCTCTGTCTGCCTCCCTCCCTCCTCTCCAGGATCTCCCTGAACACTCTGACTCTGAATGTGAAGAGTGATAAAGTCTACACCCGCCACGGAGTGCCCATCTCTGTCACCGGTATCGCCCAGGTCTGTGTGCAGAGCAAACAGCAGACACCTCATCTGTGTTTTCTACTCCACTAGTAAAGCAGGGAGAGGTTTTGCACTGAAGGAAAGGTAGAGACCAATGGCCAGTAGGTTCTGTGTATCATCAGTAGGAAAGTAACCATCAACCACCAGACAAATTGTGACAAACTGGGTAAAATGGGTATAGATGGAAAGTTCGTTTGTTTCCTATTTTGGTGAAAAACTCTAGTTGTCTGGTAAAATACAGGGATCCCACAGGCCGTGAAAATCCTCGAAAGTTTGTGGATTTGAGTAAAATAAAACAAGGCCTTAAAACTTTTTGAAAATGAATGGAAAGCCTTGAAAGTATTTGATTTCTTACTAAAATTATAGCACCCAAATACATCAATATGCCTCAGCTCTCTGGACCTGTCTCCATCCGAGGATCAACACTTCACATCCTGAGGAAAACCCAGTGATGGAGATTTGTGTTGTTGATACAGCAGCAGTTTTAAAATGAAGGATTTCTCCAGAATTTCTCAACTTTTTTTTACTTCAAAACATGCCACATGTGAAATTGAATTTCACCAAACAAGATAAGACAATAGACAATAGAAAAACAAAAGACAATAGAAAATAGTTAAAGTGTCTGGTGAATTTTGGAATATTCTAGGCCTAGAGAAAAAAAGTAAAGTTCCTGCCTTGTATATAAATATCACACAATTCTTTGCATTTATATACTGTAGAAGGCTTCTTCTACATGTGACCAGAATGAATGAGCGTCAAGCAGCCTGTCACACAGTATCAGAGTGTAAAATGTCGACATCAGTGATGAATACCAGCTTGTTAAAGTGTGCTGAGAAACAGTATTCTATTCTACAGTTGGTCTAATTACTCATATTCAGGTAATTGAGGGGTAATTGTCAGTGTGAGTGCCGCTGTTTCACTCAAGTTGTTGTTTTTTTCCTTGCAGATGAAGATCCAGGGTCAGAACAAGCAGATGCTGGCTGCGGCCTGTCAGATGTTCATGGGGAAGTCGGAGGCAGAGATCGCTCACATCGCCTTGGAGACGCTGGAGGGACACCAGAGGGCCATCATCGCCCACCTGACTGTCGAGGTAACGACTGGTTAACGGGTTGATTAGTTTTTGGATTTATACTCCGGGTTTAAAGCGTTTAAAGTACGTCAGCCACCTTTGAAACACCACACTTAGTTTTGTTGATTTGTCCCATTGTAAACATTTCAATGTTTTCAAGTTGATGGGGTATTTGACACAGAGGCTGACAAATGCCTATAAATTGTACATACAGTATATTTTATAGCCACTAATGGTTTGTTTACGTCACATAGACCACCTGACTGTGGGAGTAGACACAGACACAGAAGCGCTCATCTAACAGAAAGATACTAAGATCCCAAACAAACAGCGCTCGCCCAAAACCAACAGGCCAGCAGTCCCAAGCCATACTTCATGTCCTTCCTCTTCCAGGAGATCTACAAGGACCGTAAGAAGTTCTCAGAGCAGGTCTTCAAGGTGGCCTCCTCTGACCTGGTCAACATGGGCATCAGCGTGGTCAGCTACACGCTCAAAGACGTTCACGACGACCAGGTAATGTGTTGCTACAAAAAACATGTATGTGCAAGAGTAAAAAAATTCATAGCCATGTATTTCTGATATTATACATTGGTGTGTTTAGCGGGTTTCCACGGCCCAAAGGTCTTGTAACTCTCTTAACACATAAATGACCATGTAACCTCCTAATTCAAGTGAGAAAAAGAATAAAATCAAAATTGCGCACAAAAGAAGCACACGTCCCATCCAGGTACAAAGTTGTCAGTTCTTGGCATTTTACATTCTGTAGATGGTCAAGTCGACATATCTAACATCATGACAGGGTAACAATATAAGTAGATGTTAAGGTTGTGATTCACACACAATCTAAAAATGCATGGTGTGGATGAGAAACTATGAGCAGAGAACTAGTGTGTATCCGCTGGTGTGTTTTTCCCATTTAGCCCTAGGCCTATATTACAAGTTTAAAAACAATATTGCAAATGCAAATGTGTGTAATCTGAATTGTAATATCTGCTCTATAGCTCTCCCACTTTCCTTAATCTTTCTATCTGACACCCAGGACTACCTCCAATTATCATGTACCATGTTGGTATTTTTTTTCCATACACAACATGCATTTGATTGGTGGCTGGTGTTGATCTCCCCACCCTGAAGAATATTTTAAGGGGACAAATCAATTACATATCCTAAAGTACAGCTGCATCGATACCACTTTCTCACTGCTTTCCATCTCTCTTTCTGCCAGTAGCTGTTCAAGAGAAGCATGTCAAACAGAAATTTTACAACTTGAATTGTAATTTTGTTGCTTGAATACTGTAAATCCTCCTCCTCCTCCCTCTCTGGTACTCAGGACTACCTCCACTCCCTGGGGAAGGCTCGTACTGCCCAGGTTCAGAAAGACGCTCGCATCGGAGAGGCGCAGAACAAGAGAGATGCTGTTATCAGGGTGAGATGTCGCTTCCCCTCCATCGTCTGGTTTACTGTCACGACTTAAAGGTGCTTAACAGGCACAAAACAGGAAGAGGTTCTGTTCTTCCAGAGCAAACGGAGCTAAAGCTTTCAGAGTTTCTGGCAGCAGATGGTGGAAGGAGGGAAAGGAAGATGGAAAAATCACTTCCAACATGTTTATCCTCTTCAGTAAAAGAGTGAAAGAGAAAACAAACACATAGAAAAACATCAAAGAGGGGGAGGGGGGACAAGTATGCTTTTTGCAACAGAAAGCAACAGGGTTTATGGGAAATGTAGTCTCAACTTTGAGAAACACTAGCATTAACAATACCACTGGTGTGAGATAGAGGCTACCAATCGTCTCCACCATGGTCCATTTGTTTACAGTATTTATACCAACATATCACAATTAATTTGACACGGAGATATTGAGTTTAAAAATGAAGAGTTGTCATCAATAGAAGAAATAGTTGGTTAAACTAAATTATTACTTATAGCATTATTATTAGTTATAGCACTAAATTTCCATGGTTCATCACGATAAATATAAATGTGCAATTCACGTATTCACACATTATTTATGAAACCAATTTGGAATAAAAACAAAGTCATCATTCATTGCTCTTGTTCTAGTGGGATAGCCTTTTTTGTCATAGACAGTCAGTTATGTCTATTTTTGCCTTCTTTCTATTTTCAGAGTAGTCAGTTACATAACTTTTGATTAATCATCAGTGAAATTTGTCTGAATCTCTGTCCTTATTCTTAGTAACTTTAGCTCTTTATCCTGTTTTCAAGAGTATTCACACTGGTTCCTATTGCCCCCCTCCTCTCTCTCTCTCTCTCTCTCTCTCCCTCCCTCCCTCTCTCCCCCTCTGCAGGAGGCCCATGCGATGCAGGAGAAGATCTCAGCTCAGTATAAGAATGAGATAGAGATGGCGAAGGCGCAGAGGGACTATGAGCTGAAGAAGGCAGCCTATGACATCGAAGTCAACACCAAGAAGGCTGAGTCTGAGATGGCCTACCAGCTGCAGGTACACAACAGTTACTAACACTGATGGAGAATATCAGGGCAGGGAACAGAAACTCAAACCTCATCAACAGAAAATCCACAGATCTCTGGGAAGTGCCGTGCAAAATTTGTTTACGTGATTTTTTTTTTTTACTCTCTTTCCCCTACCAGGTGGCGAAGACCAAGCAGCGCATCGAGGAGGAGAAGATGCAGGTGCAGGTGGTGGAGCGCACCCAGCAGATCACGCTGCAGGAGCAGGAGATCACCCGCAAGGAGAAGGAGCTGGAGGCCAAGGTGAAGAAGCCCGCCGAGGCCGAGAAGTTCCGCCTGGAGAAACTGGCCGAGGCTCAGCGGTGAGTCGAGGGCTCGGTCGCACCGTCAGCTGCTCTTACTGGGCAGCAGGGCGGCGCCGGGAGGAGGGAGGCTGTCCTTCAAAGGTTTAACAATCAGTTTATGTATCATTTTATCTTTAGCAGACATGCTTCTTAGTGTTTTTTGATAGTGCGTGGGTTTTCTACCGCCTACACTTTTTTCAGTTCACACAGACGCACTTAAAAAGACTGTGCTTGGACTTCAGGCACAGGGAGTTTCATTCTACTAACTTTGCACCATTTTACACCGACAAATGAATTAAGATTCAATATTCAACAAGTTATTGCCATGTAATTACTGCATAGAAAGCTAGCTCACATTAAAAACAAATACACCTAGATGTCCACATCATGACTGATACAAATAATGTTAAATAAATAAATTAACAATATCATATAAAAGGAAGTGTGAATTCATTAAACATAATGCTTTATTTTGGGGAAGCAAAATGGAGATTGGGTGAAAATACAGAACAGACACCAGTGCTTCCTCATGTTCTTCATGTTATAGTGTGGCTCAAGATATAAGATACTGTCTAAGTTTTAATTTAGATGGCGGCTGACTTCAGATCACAATGTTTGACTTCTGTTAGACCCAACAGGGCGAGGTGCTTGTCGGCCAGATGTCTGATGGGAATATACAGGCTGTTTGAGAATGGATCTGTCTACCTGTTATGAGCACAGTTAGGCTTCACCATCTGGTATAAACCTGTCTCTCCATCTGTCTGTCCCCTGTCTGTCTGACTCTCTGCATGTCTGTCTGTCTGTCTGTCTGTCTGTCTGTCTGTCTGTCTGTCTGTCTGTCTGTCTGCCTGTCTGTCTGTCTGTCTGTCTGTCTGTCTGTCTGCCTGTCTGTCTGTCTGCCTGTCTGTCTGTCTGTCTGTCTGTCTGTCTGTCTGTCTGTCTGTCTGTCTGTCTGTCTGTCTGTCCAGTCTTAAGTTGATCATGGAGGCAGAGGCCGAAGCAGAGTCCATCAGGGTGAGTCACAGATCACTACAGCACTATCCCAACTTGTCTGAAACAGTTGTCTTGTTTTCTTACTATTTTGAAAAAGGATTAGGATAGGATTTTGTATAACATTGATTTTAGGACCATGGCACCTCTAGGGGGCTCATGAAGAAAGAAAAGCCAGCACTCTTAATGTCCTTATATCATATATTTGAATGGGCAGCTATAGAGCACAAACGACGGACGTGTTTCAGCAATAAGCCATCATCAGCGTTGTCTCCTCTAGGGGGCTCATCAATAAATTCTAGGATGCATTTGCTTTTGAGCTTTGTTTTTGTGTGTGTGAACCTAATTCAACAAAATATCTAGTTGCAGAATTATCCCCTTAAATGCTACTCAGTAATGTACTATCCACTTCTGTACCAACAGGCCGCAATTCTCCTAGAACAATTAATTTTTTCTCACTGCTCTGGCTTTGTAGCGCAGCGTTTTCTGTTAAATGAACTCTTGTCCTTTTGCCTCCCTCAGATGAAGGGTGAGGCGGAGGCATTTGCGGTGGAGGCGAAGGGTCGCGCCGAGGCAGAACAGATGGCAAAGAAGGCCGAGGCCTTCCAGCAGTACAAGGAGGGAGCCATGGTGGACATGCTGCTGGAGAAGCTGCCTCTGGTAAGAGACGACACCGAACTTTATATATAATATACAGGGTGGCTTCTGTAATTTTATGTAACCCTGCAGCTTGTGGGTATTTTTAGTTTTGGTTCCATATCCATCCATGTTTGGGTCCCAGTTGTGGTCCTAGTTAAAAAGCTTTAGCACTTTTCATAAACAATGTTAGACATAAACTAAGATTAAGACTAAACTAATTTCTTACTATACCCCCAGTGCTATTTAAAAGTTATTTAAAGGGTAAGTTCAGAAGAGGGCCATGGTGGAAATGCTGCTGACAAATGATAACATGCAGAAGTTGTCACCACTTTTTGAGGCATTTTCGCTTGATTTGCACGGGTAGTTTAAAAACTAAGCGGCTTGTGAACAGGCCATCTTATGAAAACAGTTAAAAATATATACAAAATTACATAAACAAATATAGTATCATATCATACCATTTATCATTTGTATTTTGCATTTTACAGTGCATATGTAATATAAAGTGGTAGTCAGGATACATTTTGTGGTAATTTATTTAGTAAAGTGTTTCTCTCTTGAGCATACATACCACCATATCGTAACAACTCCCTCTGTCCTCCACCAGATGGCAGAGGAGATCAGCAAGCCTCTGTCGGAAGCCCGCAAGGTTACCATGATTTCCAGCGGCGGCGGGGAGGTGGGGGCGGCCAAACTGACGGGGGAGGTGCTGGACATCATGACCCGCCTCCCAGAGACGGTGGAGAAACTGACCGGCGTCAGCATCTCCCAGGTAACAGTTCTCTACAACTTTTTTATTTGAAAGACTTCAGGAATCAGTGTCTCAAAACAGAAAACAGTTGGATCCATCGCTGCGGATGATGGTTGAGTTTTTAGTTGCAACCAGCAGCTACTGTAAGTACTGTCGATCCCAAAAATTAAAAAAACTTTACTGCACATGTGCCATTGCGGGACACAGCTGTAAAAGTAATTATGAAAACAACTGGGTAGCGTGTAGTGTGACATATGACATATGAGACATATCAGTTCATGCATGTGCAGGTGTCATGTAGTAAGGCAGGTAAATCCAGTCAAGTGTAGTACAGAAGTTTAGATTTAGATTAGATTTAGATTTTTATTTCGAACATGTTAAAAGACAAAAAAACAATAAATATACACATTTATATATATATATATATATATATATATATATATATATATATGTACACATACGTAAGAAAACAAAACAAGAATAACCAATAAAATTAACAGTAAACGTATACAACAAATTCTCACTAAACAACATAAATAAATAAATATTATATGTCCGAAATGGAGTAGGAAGAAGTAAAATACTTATTTGGTCCTACCCCTTTGCTAAGCTTAATCAATGAACTTACTGTTTATAGTCCAACTATCCACCCCAGTATCCATCATACACAACTTAAATAATTACTTCTATGTTCATCGTCTTTATACATCGTCTTTATACATAATCAACTTGTAGGCGCCCATCCGGCATGTCCCAACACTCACAGCGAGAAAACAAAAAAAGAAAAAAAAACCAAAAGTTCAGGTAGGTATTACAGAAACTGGTTCTCTAGAATTTTCTAGAAAGTTTTAACGTCATATTGACACAACCATTAATTTAAATAATGGCCAGCAAGCCCCTTTTTCAATTTTGGTTGCATTCATTTTTCAATGGCGACTCCTCGTCTTCCTTAGTGCGATCAATAGACAACACTACAGATTATCACACTGTTCGGATGTTATGTGCCGTTCTCGCAATGAATCCCGGGGCTTCCCATTCGTTCTTGTCAGCCAAATCGCCCTCCAATGCATCTTTGGCTGGCGAGTAAACTTCTGTTTTGTTTTGGAATCATACTTTGGCCATTAGATATTACAAGGATTCATTCAAGATTCACAAGAATGCATATTGACAAAGACCCTCTCGCTCTCTCTTCCTCTCTTTCCACCCACCCCCTCCATGCTGTAGGCGACCATCCGTACCGGCTGAGGAGAGCCGACCGGTCCAGTGACCCGGCAGATCCACGCTCCCACTGTCCGACCCGGCTGCCTGGGTTCTCTGCATGAATCTACTAACACCCCCCCCCCCCCCCCCACCCCCCCTCTGCTCCTTGTCTCTCTGTCTTACATCAGCTGCATAGCTGTGTCTTCATCTACCTGTGACACCCTGCTGTGATGTCACTGTCTTGTGATACCACCCTGTTCTGATGTCACCCTGTTTTCTCACTGTCACTGTTTTCTCTGTCAGGATTAGGGCCGGGTATCAAAGAATGGTCTGTACCTAACTGATATTTGGCAGATGTTGACCCGAAGGCATTGAAAAGTATCAGAAAAAAAGTATAAAGTTTTCTACTAGGAAAAAGGTGTTTTAATTGGGCAAATCAATTGGGTATGGTCTGATTTTATATAGAAAGGCATTGTACAGAGAAAGTCATATATTGTATCTCATAACGAAATACACTTTCATTCAGCAAACAAAGGTATTTAAGAAAGTGAAACATAGAAGATGGATGTACTTACCCAAAAAGGTTGATACGCTGTGGTGCTAAACTCAAAAAAACAGAATCCAAAGACAAAACACCCGCAGGTGGAGGAAGCACTCAATTTCACCAATTTATCGTTGCTGAAACGTTAGCATGTAAATTAGTGAAACTGAGCTTTTTGTGTCTTTGGATTTAAGAAAGTGTCGTTGTAGATCAGGTGTTGAATTTGTAGTGGCAGGTTTTTTTTTTTTGTCAAAACAAATTCCACTGATACCCAGCCCTGATCAGGACTACTGGATCCTCTCTGGCTACAGTTGCACTTGTTATTTCAAGGCAGTTTCCGTTTGTCTGTTGTGATTCTTTTCTCTATTCTTGGAATTTTTTGAAGCCTTTTTTGTTTGTCTTACCCACATAGTTTCAATTTTTCTCTCTTTTAGTTTTTAGCATTTGTATGTGCAGATCAACTAAACCCAAAAAGCATTATGCATTCCCCCTCTGCCTCTCTCTCTCTTTATATTTCCCATATGCACATTGTCACTGTCATTGTCCAGACCTGTGACTTAGTGAATACTGGTGTGATCAAGTAAAAAAAAAGCATTGAAATGACAAGTGTAACTGTAGCCTCTGCAAATCCTGTACTTTTTTGTATTTCACCAACCTTTGTCTTAACAGCTTTATGTCTTCTGTCTTTTTCTCTCTGTGTCAGTTTGTCTGTCTGTGTCTCACTAATCAGAAAACCTTTGTCTGTCTCCTTTCGTCTGTGTCTCTCCCCTCTGTCTGTATTTGTCTTTAAAATCTCCTCCATAACTGCCTGTGTCCGCTGCCTTGCTGCCAAACCCTAAGTGCATCTTAACATGCGAGTTTAATGCAAACATGCATTCGAAACCTTCCATCCAGTTGTCACTAAAAAAAATGCTACTAACACTGCAACGTCTAAGACAACGGCCTCATCTGACCAAAACCACAACCTGCAATTTTAGGCTCCACTCATTCTCATCATGTTTGTTCGTTTTTTATTCTTTTATTCTTAAAATTCATGTTTTATTTATCAAAAGAGTCTTGTGATCTCGGGAAATCATTTCATCACCTTTTAAATCCTTGAAGTTGTCGAGAATGATTGCAAATGATCAGATAATTAATCAAAACTATCAGACCATCCTGGACGCCTGCAAAGTATTTATATCTATTACATTTTTTAAATCTGTCATGGTTTTCTATTTTCTACTTGTGTGCTTTCCATCCACTTTGTGTCTATACTGATGTTGTGAAGCGGTAAAGTTTTAATATTTTAACCTCCTGATGAAGCAGTTTTATCCTATTTATAATCAAGAAATATTTTGAAAAATATAATTGTGTTGGCGACCCTTTACTTAAGGCATACGACTATAATATGTTATAATATCTTATGAGGAGCATCTTTTTATGCAAAGGTGTTCTCAAAGTTTTCACAAAGCTTCTACCTTTTTTCCTCTGGCTCTTAGTCCTTTACCAAGCACTTCTGTATTTTTTTTTGCGTGATCTTTTATATAATAATTATTTTTCAGTGTAGGAATTTAAGCTTAATTTACTGTTGAACTCACTGTAAGTCACTCTGGATAACAACATCAGCTAAATACCTACAATGTAAATATACAGTACATTTGCATATCACAAGAGGAAATGAAAGCTCTTAAATGACAAATTATTCACTTTTCACAACACAGTCAATGCACCAGTCACCTGGGATAATGTGCTAATTTCCCTTATATTCTGTGTCTTGCTCAAATACACTTAAGCACAGCAGATGCCAGCCAAAACATGCAGGAGCTTGAACCAGGATCCTCTGCTTGAAAGACTTTGCCACCCCGCTGCCCAGTAACACTTTACAGATGTATACCTTCAGTAAAGTGCCGCCTATTGCTTTATTAGAGCCGATTATGTAGCTGTTCTCACAAAGGAAGGCGTGACTTGTACAACAAAAGCTAAACGTGGTGTAAAGTGTAGCTTTACTCTTCTGTCGTAGCAAGGGAAATATATCTCGGTATAATCATGAGATAATTGCACTGTACTGTAGGAATGTTGTTCATGTAATTTTGTTTTTTTTTGGAAGCGAATGTGAAGAGATACGGAAGGGGATGCTGAAACAGTTAAGTTACTAATTATGAAATGACTTCAGATGGCAGCTTGTATTCGGAGGAAAAGGGGACGTGTTAAAGTTTGGGAGTGCTGAGAAGGACAGAATGATAGATGGAGGATCACAAGTTGATTTCCGTTGATCACTTTGCTCCAAATTTCCCTGTATGTTTGCCAGCAGCAGTGAATATTGCTGTATCATGTACTGTATTTGTTTACTTATGTGTTTCCATACCGAGTCGTTACCAAACTCGATGCATTTTTCAGGAAGGTAAATCTCTTGGTCATTTTTCAAATTACAATCGATGCATCAGTCACCTAGGATCATATATGCCAGTGAAAGTTTAGGTGCTGGCTCTTTATTGTTGGATCTAGTACCTATAAAAAAAAAAGTGCCCTAACTTACCTTATATCACAGCCCCATCACACTGTCACCCTCTACCTCACCATAAACTCTGGGGCTGGGTGTTAAAAAACAATAATTCCCCTCACATTTTATTTTTTTACGGCCATTTGCTCTGAGAAAATCACACATATTAAAAGCAGGTGGCATGTATGACCTACATGTGACACCGAAAATTTACCCTTCTGCATAATGAAACCAAATTTAACCAAGAAGGGTATTGAAAATAGTCTTAAGTTTTTTTTTTCCCATGATGCCCAGCCCTAATCGCCTCACTATTAGTCTGTCTTAGACTGTGTATCTGCACTGCTGATTATGGTACAGCCAAATGTATTGAAATGTTCCTCTGAAGCTAGATTTTATTTATTTTAAGATGAGCACTATATTGTATTATGCATGTACTGAAATCTGTCATAATTTAAGTGTATTTTAATTTTGCAAATTCAGATGTTATCTATCTATCTATTACTAAACTTGGGAGTGATCCAGAAATTACACATATGAAGGAGTTAGCCATAGAAAAGGAAATGTAGTCTTTGTACTTCATGTAACGGATGTGTCTCTAAGTGAAATCATACTGACAAGTGGCACCACTCTATATGGATATATAATGGATATTCAGTATGTAACACTATTTGCTTCACAAGTCGCTGTTGACAACTCTGCTAACTCGTACTAACAACAAACTCAGTAACACCATGTTTAGGTTAGAGTCTGTGGTCGGGTTAGTTTATGTGTCACCTGATGCTGTAGTTTGCGTTGTTAATTGAGGACTTTGCCAAAATGGAAGGTGCCTCTTTGTCGCTTTCTTAATTGATGTTTGTGCACTTCAAGAGATTTGTGTTTTTAACAATTCTACAATTCTGTGTAAAGCATTCTTGTCATTAAATTGCAAAAGTGAAACATCTCTGTCCTTTGCTATTCCTGAAACCTGAATATCGTCATCCTATATGTTCCCTTGTATTCGTACAACTGTCTCACTTTACTCATCTATTCGTTTTTGTTTACATTACATTTCTCTGTGTCTTGCATGGGTTTTGGGTATTATATTTTTGTTTGTTTCACATGTTATCTTTATTTTTTTTTATCAAGGGGGCTCATGTGTTGCTTTTAAATTGTAATTACATTGTCTTTTTATGCAGAGCTCAGAAGAATAGCTGTCCCCATGGTGCCAGCTAATGGAGATCCGGATAAACCTAAACTTAAAGCTTTTTTAAAGGGAGGATGTTTCATTTTTAGAAGTCTATATTCCACAAGGAAATGTCTGAGGTGCTTTTTCTTAACCTCAATCTGTCCAGGGATGTTGCTGTTTTTAGGCAACTCTCTGATTCACAGTTACACATATTCACACCTGGGAGCTGCCCAGCTGTTGGGCTCTGAGCAGCTGCACCAGAGTAGTTGAGGGTTAAGTGCCTTGCCCAAGAGTACCTTGACAGCAGCTGTGGATGCAGAGGAGGGCATCGGTCATTTCCCTAATGTTCCCAGCTGGTCCTGGGATTCGAACCGGCGACCTTCTAGTCACAAGCCCGCTGTCCCACCTCAGGCTACAGCCAAAGTAGAGCTTAAGATAGAGCTGTGTGGATCTACTTCACTGCTGCAAAGTTGTCACAAGAGTGGTGGATCTATTTCTGTGATGGACTGAAGTAATAACCTATTAGCTACTGTGGACAACCCATAGGTTTGTGTGAATGTGAGCTTCTGTGGCCCCCCAAAAATAATGGCTGCATTACATTTGTGCATAAATTGAAATTTGCTTGATAGCATAACAACATTTATTTGAATGATCGATGGTGAATTGGATTACGGTGGATGAAAGCACACTGCAGCAATGATTAATTGAGAAGGGATGCATGGCTGCCATGTAATCCGAGAACCGTAATATGCTAGTGTAGATATCGCGTCCCATTTAAAACCAAAAATGAAATTAAAATTAATAATCTCTCTAATCATTCGCGATATCAACACAGAAACAGAACCCCACACAGACCGGATATTAATAAACCGGAAGGCTACATTTTAGGATCAAGGAGGTTGGACTTGGGCAGCTGCGTCAAGCCAGCTAGAATTAGCCAAGCTAGTAGCGGAAGTTAGGTGATTTTGCCTTCAAAATAAAAGTTGAGTCACTTTAAGAAAAAAAACGGTATTGAGGTGTACAGAACAACACACAAATTAAAATACTCCATTAAATATGAAGTGAAAAATAAATATTACACGAATTATATTATGTTACATGATATTTCCTGATTAAAGAGTGAAAAAATGACAGTTGTGTTTTCGTTTACTATATTTCCCCCCTTTTCCTTAAATAAATTCTTCATTTTGACTTTGGTGGCCTACTTAGGAACCAGTTGGTTACTATAGTAACCCAGTCTTACCTCCCAGAACCAGGACTGGACATGACACAACTGTCTACTCCTCCGAAGAGGTGCGTTCGGTGTCATGGTTTCTATTGTTTCTAATGGACATGCTAACTGTAACCTGCATTTTTTTCTATTGGATTCTATTGACAGATAGAGTTGTATATGAATCCGAGCCACGAGTCTGTCGGTAGCCGAGGAAGAGAAAGATAAATGGCGATGATGATAATTAGCATAAGGGCTAATTAACAGGCTAATTATTTCTGAAAGAAAATTAAAAAAAACTTTGTAACAAAATAAAGCGTTGCAACACATAGGGTTTTGTTTTGAATGTTGTGAGCGGATATGCTGCCGTTTATTGTGGCTGGCTTGACTCTGGTCTAGAGAGCTGGAGGAAAAAAAGGAAAAAAAATCGAAGAAAAAAAGGCATATCTGAGGGGTTTGAGGGGCGGATTTGGACAAAGTTTCTCAACTGTCCCGACCCGAGGAAGCTCCGGGGGGTTGACGGGGAGTCGCATTCACCGGTAATTAACGTAGGAGTTATTACTCGGTTGTTAATTAACTGTTATTTTCAGTGTGTCTGGGAGCACCGCCGTCCCAACCGCCGGAAGTCTGCATGAAGCTGCGTCTCTACAGAGGCAGCGGCGTCGACGTTTTTTTCTCTCTTCGTTTTTTTTATTCGAGACTTTTTTTTTCTCTTTTTTTTATTTTCTCAGCGAGATGAGCAGGGAGAGAGGGACGGAGGCGTAGGGAGCAAGGATGTTTGTGTTTACAAAGCGGAAATCTACTTAACGATATGAATATACAGGCCTCCTTGTATAGCAAGCCAGCGAACAAAAGCTGAAAATAAATGGAGGCAAGTTAGCTAGCTGCCCTTGTCTTGTTGAGTTAACCAGCTAACGCTATGTTTGTTTACAACCGAGAGAGCTCGTCAAGCTTTTGGCAGCTGGTTAGGTGAAAAGTAAACACATATAGGTGGTGTGCTGTGCAGGGGGTTCTCCTGGATCCCAACTACCTCTGACAAATTCGGCCCAATATTTTAAAGATTTCATCAATCACTGCTAGCTCGCTATTAGCAAGCTATGAGCCAGCTTGTGCCCCTCATCAAAAATGGCTATCACTGAATTGAAACATTGACTTTGTGTCACAGTAACAACAACCTCCACATATTTGACGCAGAGCTGTCAGCTTGTCGCCCGTGAGAAATTAATTAGCCATTGTAGCCTGTCTGTCCCATCATTTATTTACAGGTGGTGCAGCTGCAGAGGGGGAGAGAAGGCTCATTAAAAAAAATGTAAAATATGTCATATGCATTGCTAAATATTTTGCATGCACTTGAGTTGTTTCAAAGTTAAGTTTGTTTTTCATAGGCCTATGCTGACACGTTTAGTGACCCTGTGGACTTTTCAATTATGTCAAGTGTTAGTTTCAGCTTCATAGTACTAATGTATAATTACATGCATGCTTTTGTTGGTATGTGAGCAATGTGACTATGCCTGGCATTCACAATCTTCACATGCATTCAGGAAGCAAAGCCTCTATACCTGTTATTGTTGGCCTATAACAGCAACAAAATATGCAGCAAGTAAAATGTAAATGCAGCCAACATAGAACAATGAAACTATGAAACTTCCCTCTTTGTGCTCCAGAAAACATGCTGTCTGTGTCTCAGTGGGAGATGACCAGCAAACACATGATCAGAGGTTTGATGATGAAAACTCAGGAAGTAGTTTTTTGAACAGCGAGTGTTGTCTCCAACAAAACGTGTGCTTTCTTAAGAAGGATGTGCCATTTTCAGCGCACACTTGCATCTGGTTTGGGAGAACACACGTCTGTGTTACATTTCAACACAATAAATGGTAATAACACACAACTTTGGTTTCCATTAACACATTGTTCTGCTGGAAATGAAAACAAATGTTTGTTGTCCAAAGCTAAACACATGGACATGTTGCAAATGAAACAGCCGCTCTAAAATTGTGTAATTTGTTAAAAGCAACACGTACTGTGTAAGATACTAGAAAGTGCATGGGCTATTACAAAACATCATTAAAAGAAGACATAAAGACTGATTATCAGTAGTGTTTTCTCAACTCTTGCCTCTTCTATCCTCTCCTATAGTGTTCTTTGATATCCTTCCCTTCGGGGATTGAACATCTTTGTCTGATTCCTTTCACATCCTCTTCTCTGTAAATCTTGTTATCAAATGTTGAAAAAAAATGTAAGGTGAAGAACCCTTTATTTGTCCTGATCAGGGCAGGAAACTGGCATAGAAAAATAATATTTCCTTTCTACTGGTCAGACTATTTACCAACCAGCCATTTTTACAACACAGTAGGACCTCCAAATGATGGTTGGTTACCTGCCAAAGTGTCTGGTAGAGTAGACAAGATTACCAGCCACAGTTAAAATGTACTAGCATAGGCTGCTGGCTAGTGTTAATACCACACCCTGATCCTGACACAGTTTAACACTTGACCTGTCCAAAGCTATTAGTGCTCATGGAGGAGAGGATGCAAGGAAAGGAAACAAACTGAGATGATTGAAACGCAGCCGCGCATGGTCTCGTTTCAAATGAAAATAATATCATAAAAGAAGAGCAAAGCGAGGAGGAGGAGGAGGAGGGCGAGTGTATTCTAAGTGTGTTGCTTTTTAATTACAGAAATAATGGAAGATTCCCATTTCAACTCATCATACTTTTGGTCTCCCGTCCCCACTGTACAAGGACAGGTAGAGACAACCTCATTGTTGGAATTGACTTGAAATACACACATGGTATGGTGGTATGTGCTATGTCAAGAGATACCCGGAGGTGAATGTCACTTTAGTCGACTCTTAATGGAAAACCTTGAACATTACATGACACCGCAGACTGACTTGACCCCACATGTTGCTTATAACGCCGCCGAATAACGCTGGCTTAGTCGGTGCAGTTGGCTAAACCTCACATAGAAGTTGTTTGAATCTGGGCTCTTGAACGGGCGAGGGTTCCCCGATCAAGTGATCACTCCTGTCCCTCTCCTCTCCCATCTCTTCAACCCCTCTCTCATCCCCCTTTTGTTTTCTTTTTGCATCTCACCATGCCTACGTTCTCTCCCATTGCCTCCTCCCCTATCTTTTCCCTACATTGATCTAACCCATCCTTGACTCCTAACCCATCCCTTTGCTCCCATTACCCTCCCTCCTCTTCCCACTTTCTTCTCCTTTCCTCCCTCACATCTTCTCACCTTTCACCTCCCCATCATCTTCCCTCCTCTTCTCCTTCCTCCTCATCCTGCTCTTTTTATCCCATCCTCGAAACATCTTCCCCATCGTCTTCCCTCCTTATTTCTCCTCTCCACATAAACTTAACCCGTCCTTGACTCCTCCTCTCCGCCTCTGCCCTCCTGCCTTCCTCTCTGACACCTGCTCCTTCTCCATCACCTCCACCACCATCTTTTCTCCTCCTCTATCCTCTCCCAACCTCATCCACTCCACTCTTCATCCTCTTCAACCTCTCTCCCGTCTGCCCTCCCTCCCTCCTTCACCCACCCCCCTCTCTCGTCTTCCTCATGCACCTATGTCTGACGTCTCTCCTTCATCGTCATACCTCCTTTCCTCCCCCAAATGTTCTCCTCTCTCCCTTTTCCCTTACCCCTCCTGACACCCTCCTTTCCTCGCACATCCCACCCTCCATATTCCTGCCCCACCCGCCTTTCCCTCCTTCCTCCATCACTCCTTGACCCTACCTCGCCCAATCCCCCACCTGTCTCATGCAATCCTAACTCTTACCTCCTCCCCCATCCTCACCCCTTTTCATCTTCATTCCCTCATCCTTCCTCCCTTCCTCCTTTTCGCCACCCGCCCCTCTCTCTACTCACCCCCTCCCCCCCCCCCCGTCTAGATCGAGAACGCCATGTTCCTGAACAAGATGAAGGAGCAGCTGGGTCCCGAGAAGGCCAATCCTCCCTCCTTCGCCCACTCCTCCGCCTCCTCCGGCCACTACCCCACGGCTGTGCTCGCCGTCCCCGGCTCTATGGACGCGGGGGGCGGGCTGCGGGTGATCCCCAAACAGGAAGGAGGTAACGTGGGAGGAGGCGGTGGCAGCGGCCCCCCCTTGAATATCGGGGGACACCTCCACCAGCCCCACACCTCCCAGAACATCACCGTGGTGCCCGTTCCCTCCACGGGTATCATGACTGCAGGTGAGTGGGCTACTGTGTGTTTTTGTGTGTGTGTGTGTGTCACAGTGTCCATTTTCCTGCCTAAATCATGACATCCTCCACTCCATTTGTCATTTTTGTATTGTCATATTATCTAGTTTGCCAATATCATTCTGAGACGGGCATCATTTTGTTAATTTTGCCATGCAAATGAGTACAGTTCATGTTTGGACAGTGCATTAGAGTCAGGACGACTGAAAATTCAACTACAGCTGCTACTAATGTTCATCTAAATGGCATCGTTGTCAAGGTGACACATCAGCTTCCTCTGTCTCCCTCTAAGTCTCTGCTTATTTCTGTGAAAGTTCTAAGGCAGCCATCTTAAGTGCGCAATCTGTTCAAGAATATTGATCTGAATCATTGACGAGTCTAGTTTCCTCTCACTCCTGACGGTGGTTTATAAGATCTGTGGGTTATGGATCTTACTTCTTTACCTAGCACTTCCTTATTATACATGAACATTGCAGGAAGTCACAGGAATATTTGCTTCATTTATTGTCTAGGTGCTGTGGCTTTGACCCTTTTCACTGCTTATTATTGGTTAATGTGTAGGAATTTAAGCTTATTCTACTGCTGCGCCCATTGTAAGTCGCTCTGAATAAGAACGTCAGCTTAAAATGCATAGAGAGTAAATGTAAAATGTGTGTGTTGACCAATCAGGCAGTCAGATCACAGTCTCTCTCTCCTTCTTAGCGGGGTTAGTGATCACCACCCCTCAAGGCACGCTGGTCCCCACCGCCTCCACGCAATCATTTGTAGCCGGACACCCCACTGCCACCACCATGATAGTGTCCGCAGTGCACCCCTCAAACACAGGTAAAACCAGCCAGGGTCGGGCGCAGTTCACCGCCGCCTCAGTCAATTCGAAATGTCAATAGAAACTGCAGTTTGTTTGCTAATGATATGAGTTTTCATTCTCAGGTATTGTGCTGATTATTTTTTAACCTTTATTTATCCAGGGAAAGGATTTGGACTAGGACTTTTTCAACAGTGCCTTGCATCACATTCATACAGTTCGACTCATTGCTCAAGGGCACCTTGACACTAATTGAGGCAGGGGAGATTGTTACCAGGTTAATAAGTTGGATATGAATCCCTTGTCTTGCTGAAAGCTTTTAAGTATTTTGAATTCTTAAGAAAATTCACCTCCTGAATTGAATTAAAAGTGAATTGAAGCCAGACACAAGACTTTCGAATGAGAGATTCCTGTTTTCCACCCACCCTCCATTATTTCCTGCATTTTCTTGTGTTGTCCTGGGTCACATCCATGCACACGCCAGCACACACACACACACACCTGTGCCTATTCATATTCTTTTGTAAGATTTGATATCATTCCTGGCCATGGTGGAAGCGCCCTGCACAAAGGTTCATCTAGGAGATCCATAGGCCCATTGCTTCTGATTTTTACTGTTTCTAATGTATGTTACCCCCCACCCCCCCACAACCTATCCTCTACCATCCCTCCCCCTATTATTACAATTCCCTTCCTCAATATACGCAACCCTCCTCTCTTTCCTCCCTCCCTGCCTCCAATTTCCCTCTTGTTGTCCCCCTCATGTTCCAGATAAGAAGGAGGACATCGCTGTCCCTCCTGCGGTCGTCATGCCGATGCCAGGGAAGCGAGGCAGGAAGAGGAAACAGATGATGGGCAGAGTGGCTGGAGTGGGTGGAGTCCTCCCACCAGGAAGTGATGCGTTAATACTGGCACACCTCGCCGCCGGGGGACAGGTAGGGGAGACTTCTCTTTTTATCTTTTATCTACCTACTCCTCTCTGCTCTTCTCTTCTCTTCTGGTGGTATTTCATTAAAAGTATTTACTATAGCTGTTTGATACTGATATTGCACAGACAGCGTAAAATACCATGGCTTGTGCCTCTTCTGCCCTCATTCCTAATATCTTTTCATTGTGTTGCAGCACCACACTGCCGACCCGTATGACCTGTCGAATGATGAGGAAGATCACACCAACAAAGATGGCCCTAAATCCTACAGGTAGAAGAGAGATGTTTAGATGGGAGGAAAAGTTATATTGTTTGTGGCATTTCAAATTTACAGTTAATATTTAGAGCACTTAATCTGCCACTATAAACACTCTGGACAAAAAGATTATACTTGTAGCCCTACTTATAAACACTCAACGTTCTGTAGCTATGTTGTGTTCAAGCAGCGTGGCACACAGTATGTTTGCAGCTGTAGAGGGATGTGTAGTGTGTGACATAAGTGCCATGAAGAAGTTACTCAGTCTCAACTGCAAGGTATTTGAGTGCTAACAGAATATATTAACTAGTGTGACTAGGGGGGTTTATTTTCAACTCTAATGTTGGCTCGTACAGTTCTGGAAGCTCAGACACACTGGTGAGGAGTTTCTCCTCAATCTTTGTACATGTAATCTGATTGGAAGCGCTTCAAGAGGTCAGCAATAAACTCGGTCAAAGTTCAAATAATTTGAACTTTGCCATCGCTCTCTCCATAGGAAAACAGTGGCTCTGCCAATACAAAGCCATTTTGCTGGTGATCACGTGTACAGGCCTTTATTCATCCAGTTATAAATGTCATAAAAGCGCGTGAAGTAATGTAAAATGGAGATAAACAAGTGAACACAATGTGAAAATAAATAAATAAATGAATTCATGCCATCAGTTCTTCAGTCAAGCAGTCAATCTCACCCTCCCTCCCTCAGTTCCAAAATCTCCCTTGATTGCTTTGTGCACCATGAAAGTTTTCCTCTCT
This sequence comes from Centroberyx gerrardi, assembly GCF_048128805.1. NCBI lineage: Eukaryota > Metazoa > Chordata > Actinopteri > Beryciformes > Berycidae > Centroberyx > Centroberyx gerrardi. The sequence goes on from NC_136015.1 coordinate 22,335,812, forward strand.
CTCCCTCCTGACTTGCCAAGGTGCCGGATGTGCGCGGTGACATTCTTCAGCAAGTCGGACATGCAGATCCACGCCAAGTCCCACACTGAGGCCAAGCCCCACAAGTGCCCCCACTGCTCCAAGTCGTTTGCCAACTCCAGCTACCTGTCCCAGCACATCCGCATCCACAGCGGGGCCAAGCCCTACACCTGCTCCTACTGCCAGAAAACATTCAGGCAGCTCAGTCACCTACAGCAGCACACACGGTACTGGTCTGGGCCGGGTGGGTGTGTGTGGGTGTGTGTGTGTGTGTGTGTGTATGCGTGTGTGTGAGTGGGTGAGCATGCGTCTATGTATATGGAGGTGGGAGGGGGGTTTGGGGCTTTGTTGGATGTTTTTTTGTGAGCGATTTGACAGTGTACAGCTCTTTCTGCACAGTCAAACCATAACCTTTAGAGGTGCCACACTTTTACCAAATATTTATCAAACCATGGTACTAAGATTTTTATTATTATGTTATTCATTCAACACTGATGATCAGGACAGGAAGCCAGCTTTTTCATTTACAAATTCAACGCTCGCTTTGACTATGCTCTGAGAATAGAAAAGAGCCTGGGACGATTTGTGCTGCAGTGCTTGGTAGAGGAGGCCACGGCCAAAATTGAACATCATTACGCAGGTGGTTGGTGTTACTTTCTCACCCTGCTGATGATATTTCACTGTCACAACCTTGGTTGGATGCATGTTGCCTTACCATAGTTGTTGTGTAGCGTTTTACTTCTCATCCACACCCTGCCTCCACCTCTCCTGCCTTCACACGACTCCGTCAAACATCCCCTCTTTGGTTTGAAACCTGCAGCGCAACTCATCATCATCATTTTTCACCCACATATTTGTAAGCACATTTTGGAGACCTCGTACCGTCACTGGAGACATGCATAACGTTCCGTCATGCGAACTGTTGAATCATCCCATTTCCAACAGAATTTCATGTTGAACAGAGAAAATATAATTTGGGGTAGTTTTGATCACATTGGAAAGATAACTGCAGTGGATGTGAGCTGCATGTTTCTACAAGTAACAAAGTTGTTTATCAAATAGTGAAAATATTGCCCTTTGGCAATCAGTCTCCAATTTCCCCCTTATTGAAACACCCTAGTGATCATGTTTCTACAAAGGATGAAGTTGATAATCAGATGTTGAGAATGTCTTTAGCTGTACTGTGTATAGATACAGTATGTATGATGATGTAAGAGATGAAAGCAATACCCCCCCTCCTCTTTTCACACCCTCACCACTGTTAAATGTTTTAATTTGACCTTTTACCTTTAAATTTATCTTTTACATCTTTTCATTCTCCTTCATTGCCATGCACTGGGTTTTCTTTGTTGTTTTCAGGCCATTAATTTTTAACAGAATGATGCGCTCCACTGGCCTGCCACTCCTGAATTTACATTTCAATTTGACTGCAGCAGAGCCAGACACACACACACACACACACACACACATAGCGAATCTGAGAATCACACTCCACTCAAATCAGGGCACACTAGTCGGAGAGAGAGACTGCGAGAGAGAGAGAGCGAGAGAGAGAGAAAAGGGTGACTGTGCTTGCTGTATGTTTTTGTTCTGTGTTTTCACAACTCAGACACAGCACAAAGAGCACACTGTCAAATGTATTGATCTGTGATCAACATGATCGCAGATCCTTTTATTTAAGTAACGTTAACCCATGATTTGGTCTTCGGATCATCGTTAAGTTTGATCGTACTGTAGCCTAAAAATCTCTCTCTCTTTTTCTCCCTCTCTCTCTTTCTCTCTCTCTCTCCACCTCCCCCCCAACCCCCCCCAATCCCTGTATCCCGCGTTAGAAACCACACTGAGGCCAAGCCCCACAAGTGCCCCCACTGCTCCAAGTCGTTTGCCAACTCCAGCTACCTGTCCCAGCACATCCGCATCCACAGCGGGGCCAAGCCCTACACCTGCTCCTACTGCCAGAAAACATTCAGGCAGCTCAGTCACCTACAGCAGCACACACGGTACTGGTCTGGGCCGGGTGCATGTGTGTGAGTGAGTGTGGGTGTGTCTGTATGCGTATGTATCATGTGTGGTTTTTTGCCCGTTTGCGAACTGTGTGTGAATTGTGTGTGTGAGTGTGCGTGTGTGTGTGTGTAACTGACTTGGCCCGAGCTAGGATGGATGAAGGGATGTATTGATGGACGGTTAGATTAGGAAAAAGCCTAGTGGTTATTTGATGCAGATATTCAGTCTGCGTATTCAGTTAGAGCTGCACCACGGGCAAAGCGACAGCTAGTGAGACAAACAGAAGGATGGAGGGATGCATGGGTTGTTAATGGGAAGGAAACAGTCTTTTCTGTTTACACGCCACAGTGGGTGGTTGGTCTCAAAATTCACCAGCCACTCGGCACTCATATTTTTAGAATAAAAAAGGACTTTCAACTGGTGATTGGTTACCATTTGAAAGATTTAACAGCATTTGGCTTGTGGTAATTTCCCACCTTGGATGGCTGGATAGATCAGTAATGGTCTAGTTTATGCAGTACTGTTGAGTTTATTGATGCCACATTCCTCATTCCAGAGGCATCTTCCAAAGCTTCCCACCTCATCGTAAAAAGGCCTATGCAGCCAGGGGTGAAGTGTACCCAGAATCTTTGAGGGGGTACAAATAAACACAAACATTTCCACGATGCAAACCACTAGAGAACATAGACAATAAAACCATTTATGAAAGGGACTTGCAAGTTGACAGCTGCATTTTCAATTACAACTACCTGGTAGAAGAAACTTAAAAACATGTCTGAGCGGGCACATGTGAGTTTGAACTGGCATGGTGCTGCTGTATTTATATGTCGCTCTCTGGATAAGAGAAAACATACTAAGTGCTTTCGGGAACACACAACACTGCCATCTCCATTTTCTGTACACCAAGTCCAACTGATAGTGTGTGTGTCTGTGTGATTTTCTAGGATTCACACTGGTGACCGACCGTACAAGTGTGTCCATCCTGGCTGTGAGAAGGCCTTCACTCAGCTGTCCAACCTACAGGTAACTTCTATCACAGGTTTGATCCTTGCAACTGCCATTGTGTCCATCAACAGCCACATGTCCTATTGACATTTCCTTGAGCAAGACATTGAACCCCCTACCTGCTTGCTCATTGCATATTGGCTTAATGCCTAAAATTTTAATTTAAAATGTATATCTAAGTCCCATTTAAAGGAAGACAGTCTGCGAATGGAGTGGGAAAATTTAGCTTTTTTCATTGCAGTGTTGTAAGATTTTTCAAACAAGTTTAACAGCGCTAGAAGCAGTTGAAATTTTCTCACTGGCCCATTGGTGGACTTTTTTTTTAGTTTGAAAAAAAAAAAAAGATTTTAAGAATGAATATGAAATTAAAGGGCTTGTCAAGATTGTCAAACCTTGAAGCTGTATATTGGGAAATCATCCCATAATGATCAAACTAATACTTTAATCTTTTAAAAGTGAATATAAAAATAAATAACCAAACTTTGAAGTCTCAGCCTTGACAAATGTTCATCTAATGACCTAATCCTTAATTTGAGTCTTAAAAAAACATTCAGCTGCCGGAAACGGTATTTATTGTGTATTTATTGTGTATTTATTGTGTATTTATTGTCATTTCTCTCCCCCTCCTCCCCCCAGTCTCACCGTCGGCAGCACAACAAAGACAAGCCGTACAAGTGCCACAACTGTAACCGTGGTTACACGGACGCTGCCAGCCTGGAGGTTCACCTATCCACACACACCGTCAAACACGCCAAGCTCTACTCCTGTGGCCTCTGTAACCGATCCTATACCTCGGTAGGCCCTCACACCTGTCAGTCAAACCAGTCAGTTACCACTAAAGCCATGCCTGCAGATATACTATTCATAGAATGGACAGACTAAGGCAACATCCCATATTACCATGACAGACAGGGTACATAAAGGAGAGAGTTGACAGCAATTATAAGCCTGGAGAAAGTCCGTAGTTCTGTTTGTAGTTTGAAAATGCATGACTGTAAGTGTCAGGGTCCATGATATATAAACTCATCAATGAATAGAATAGTCTCCATCTGCTTTATGTATATTTGTGATTAGTGTGTTTTGGTTTGAAGACTGTCTTGACAGTAGAACTGAGCGCTGCTGACATTGACCTGTATGTCTGCACCCAGAGATTCATTATTGTATCATGCAGACCTATCTTGCTTCAAGTTGGAAATCTTGCCATTTGCCATTTTTGATCTTGATTTTGACTGTAATTTACCAGAATTTAGGTGGCAGGCTGGCAGCTAATGCTAATTTATCTATATTGTCTTACTTCCCTTTTTATTCCATGAACATTGAATCCCTTTCTCTCCCTACTTTCCTCCATATCTCTTTCTTGTCTCTCTCTGCCCTCCTCCAGGAGACCTACCTGATGAAACACATGAGGAAGCACAACCCCGACCCGCTGACAGTGGCAGCAGCAGTAGCCGCCCAGCAAGCCCAGGGCCTCACCCCAGGAGGCCCAGGAGGAGGGGGCAGAGGCCGGGGCCGGGGCCGAGGGAGAGGAGGCGGCGGCGGAGGAGGTGCAGGCGGAGCGGGCCAGGTCCAGAACCAGCCCAACCCAAACAACCCCAACCAGAACCCCAACGCTGGACCCCCTGGCAGCTACCAGCAGCAGCAGCAGCCCACGGAAGCTGTGGTTCAGTGTCCGTTCGACCTGCACCAGTACAAAACAGTGGCGGCGAATGAGATCCAGTACAAACCAGTCAGCGTGGCGGACCTGTCAGTGGCCCATAAAGACCTCTGTCTCACTGTCTCCACATCAGCCATACAGGTGGAGCACATGAACTCGTAGGCTGCGTCTTCCCGCCCTGTCAGAGGAATCTCAAATTGTGTCTGCACTGCAAAAAGATCCATATCAACAAGTAATTTAATTGTATTCAGTGCCGTAGTTTTACTTTTCTTACAACAAGTGGAAAGGTTGGCTAATAGGGTGGGAAAATTTCACTTATTTCTAATGCAAATCAGCTTGTTTTGAGAAGTTTCTTAAACTCCTGGGAAAGTGGATTTGAATATCTTTTATTTTCCCCTGATGTCAAAGTTGAGTATCTTTTTACCCATTCACCATAGTTTGAAAGACCAGAAAGGCCATTTTACTGGATATAAACTGTTTATATCCCTCAAGGATACTCTTACTGGTGGGAAAAAAAACTTTCAGTAGTGATTTGATGTTGCTGACACAGCGGCTCATCGAGGAACAGGCAGAATATGGCAAATACAGTCCTACATGTACAGCTGAATGAAACATATGCAGTGAGAGTGCACGATGTGAGAGGGATTTATGAACAGTTAGTTGATATGATGAAGGGATGATGAGGAGTGGCTCTGAATGCGTGGAGGGTGACGCTGTAGAAATACCAACAGGAAGTGAAATTTAATCCACCCATTGGCAGGTATTTCCTTTGTTTTAAGAAGCTAAAATTATAAAGCTGAATACAAGGTTAGATGACTTGTTAGCACCCGGACATTTTTGCAGTATGCTCCTTGATTCCTGAGCCCACATTTGCCAAGTATCTCTCAGTGGAAACGCTGGTCTAGGACACTGATGTACATACGTTGTTCATTCGTAAAGATCAGCCTGAAGCCAATTTTCATCACTGTGAGTGGTATTCTCACCATTCTACCGTAGCGTGATCTTGTCTTATTTTTGGCAGGTTGGGTATGCGAGTGAAGAGCTTGTAGTCTGTCAGACGTAATGTTATTAACATGAGAGCCAATCCCAGCTCAGCTTGCTTGGTCCAGGACTGCACACAGCAGTGAATTATGGTCTCCTGCCTGATTTTTAACCATAAGATTATTTAATGCGCAAATTTAATACGCGAAACCCCAAATCTAATGCCGACCAATTAACCAAATCACCTATTTACGCTTTACCAGTATTAGATTTGCATTAGTGTGTGTTGGGTCTGGCCAGTACTGCCACATTCCCCCGGTCCGTAAAGACTTGGTTTCAAAAACAGGAAGACCGGTCCCCTTCCTGAACCCCTGGTCCAGGCTGAGTTTTGGCTTTCAGATTAATGTGAATGAAGCGGTGATAAAAAATCCTGGGCTGGGTTTCCCGAAAGCATCTTGAGTAGTAAAGTAAGTGATGAAATTCTCAACACAATCAATCGTCATGAGGGCAAAAACTAGCAAAATCAGGCCCACGTTGAAAATAACCGGAATTATCCTTTAATCCATTGCGTGTGAATGGAGCAATGATCAATTTAGTGTAGTCTAAAGATGCTTTGTGAAACACACCCTGTGCACTGATCCTAGACCAGCAGTCCTGCTCTGAGAATCTCGATAAATGAGGCCCACTGGTGTCCCATCTCCCTCTTCTCGTCGCCTCCTTTGCATCACCAGAGGAGTTGTTTAAAGAGAGAGCAACACGTTCACATTCATAATTTTTGACCACTTCAATAGTTACTAACCACAACGTACATCATGTTTTCAGCCAGGTTTATTATTTACCAAAGTAACCTCAGTGCACAATTTCTATTTTTCTGTTTTTTTCAATAAGCACTTAATCTTTATAAAATCTACAAGGTTTGGGGGGGTTGGCTCTGTTGCTTTCTCTTTAAATTTCCTCTTTGCCTTGTAACTTGTCTCTGACCTCTTGAGAAAAAGTGTCTTGAGGGAGGTCAAAGAATAAAGCTGCTTGGGAGAGGAAAAAAAAACTCACATTCAAATCACATTAACGTGGACGTTCTCCACCATTTAGTTTTGGGCAAAACGAGAGGAGAGAGAGAGAGAGAGAGGACACAAGGAATCAATGAAGAAAGACTGTAGAGATTCACAATAGCAAAGTGTTGAGACGGGAGGGCGGTGGAGGGCATTGATCGGAAAGTGGGGGGAAAAAACACGGAGGACTAATGTCTAAATACATTTATACTGCCTTGGAGTGGCGCTGTCGAGGTGCAGTGGACAACAGAGGTTGGTTGAAAAAGACCCACTCAGAGCCTGAGAAGACACCAGAGAAAGAAGAGGAGGGGAAAGAAGAAGAAAAGGACCTGGTCGGATTGTGGGATATGGCTAAAGCCTGGGGCAGAATCTCAAAGAAGTGTTTCCTCATTTCCTCAAATCATCCTGTCCTTACTTGCCCCCAAAAAAGTATTCTTGAGGAATTGAGGAACCATTCTGTGACGGAGCCCAAAGTATTGAACGAAAGAGACGGAACGGTTCAAGAATGCACTAAACAGGAGGAGGCCGCAGTAGATCGAGATGGAGAAATGGGAGAGAAAAAGGAGGGGTTGGGGGGTTGGGGGTGGGAGGGGTCATAAAGAAAGCACTTGATGAAGCTTGTACTTCACCGCCTAAGTTTGTCATCATTGTACTTTTTTTTGTTATATATCATATGTATGTATTTTTCTACCAACAGAGGAACGTGTGAACGAACTCAGAGGGAAAGCAAAGTGAGTGCATGAATGTGAAGGGAACGGCGGGAGAAAGAAATCCCCAACAGAGCAGTTTTTTTATTATTGTTGTTATTATTCAAAGAGAGACCATTTTCTATATTCCAACTAGTGAAGCTAACTCAGCGTTGACAGGGTGGGTAAAGAGGAAATAATGATTGTGTGATGAAAATGGCTGACAGGTACTGTTATCAATCTTTTTTTTTCCTAAAAGAACCTTTCATACATACTATTACTATTTTCATTATTATAACTGTATGCAAATGTTATCCACATTATTATCAATCTGAGGCATTATTGTATTGCGGTATGCTGTACATAAACTAGATAGAAAAGACTTTTTCATTCATAAAAGGGAAGTATGTCCTCTGTAAAGCATATGGAAACTAGAGGAAAACAAATTGAGAAGTACCAAATCATTGGCTGGGTTCCAGGTCGCCTTCAGTATTGCCTGACGACTCCATTTCTTAAAATATCAGAGCGTGTAATGCAACATTTCCATCGTGTGTGGGAATGGACACAGGCTTCCTACACAGCTCAGCAAAGTCTGGGAAAATATGAGAAGTTAATTTGATTATTTGCTGGTCTTAAAAAGTTTGGGTCATACCCTAAACGTCTGTAACAGTATGGAAAAATATTTATATACATATGTATATCTATATACACATATAACTACAAATTTCATGCAGTTTTAGACCTCACTGTCATTACACATTTTGTGAAATTTGATGTCAAGAATAATCTTCTGATATAAAGTATTATGGCCAAGTTGACAGTCATATTTTCCAAAATGTTGCACAAAACCAAAAGCTTCAAATCCAGTCAAGGAATGGTCTGGAGAAAAGTATGAAATGTTTTTAGATGGTAAATATGTTGGAATCGTCAATACAGATTTTGCCTCTATTTCCCAAAGGTCTATTGGACAGAAAGAGTTTTTTTTTTGGTGCTGAAAAAAAGTGAACTAAGGCTTGACTTGAACTGAAGCTGGTAAATCCAATTTTTAACCTTTCATGGCCCAGATCTGACGGTTTTCCCATGTGGTGCCTGCATTGGAAAGATGATATTTGGGTTGTAAAATTGAGAAAAAACCTTGTATCTCAGTTCTGTGACCTTCCATTATGAACTCTACTCTCTCCTCATAACACTTAAGCCTTTTACAAATGATCATAAAATGTCTCAATGATTGAATAACATGAAAAGAGGTTGCGATGCAGGTGACCTGGGACGCTGCCGCCATGTTTTTGTGCACAAGCTATCTCTACCCAATCAGAAACTCTCAAGCAGCCAGTGCGATTGGCTGGCTCTCTTAATGTATACTCCTCCTTGTATTTCATTATGTGTCTTTTTATGAAAAATAACACGTTCTCAATATTCTTGTTAATGTTGTTATTACTGATGCTCCTGATAATAATACAGTTATTAACTACCCTCTTATGCTACACTCTTGCATACTGTATGCACAGTTACACTTCTTGCTCATCTGAAGAGGCTGTTTCTTCCCTTAAGGACAATAAAGTTGGGGAACAGTTTAAGATGAAAAACTTCACTGTGTGATTTTTTGTAATTTTTTTTATTGCATTCATTTTCTGCATAGCATACTTTTCAAGGCTGATAATGTTCAACCAGCAGACTGTGTGCGGTGGAGAAAATGAGACGCTAATGCTCAGAATTTGCTCAGTTTAAAAAAATGAAAGATTTCCTCTGACATGTAATTTGATTTGTGCAGCACACAAACATCTTGTTTAGGCGGCTCTGTGGGAAACTTTCCTCTGGGCAAAAACTACAGCCTCGTGATTTGGAAATTGCAAGAGTCAGATATTTTTTTGTTTAATAGACATTTGTGACAGAATGTTTGTAGAGCGGTTACCAAGGAGGTTCTATGGTTACCAGTGGTTAAAAGGGACGTGCCACCATGTTGGAAGACTGTCAACAAAGATCAAATATTCTAACTTTATCAATTCTCCCCTGATAAAACAGACAGTGCCTATTTTGGCAAATCCAATTGTGCTGTAAAAAGGGAAAGAAAGATATTTTTAAAGGATACCAAGCATAGTGAACCACCATGCTGGTTTTCCACACGACATCCCAGACTGACTCTCCCTGCACTGTGGATCATCTGCTGTGACTTTACTCATCCAGACCATGGAAGTAACCTATTATATTATAAAGACAGTTTAGGTTCTGGTCTCTGGGTGTTTTTGTCAAAGTGAAACATCTAAACATCATCAACCATCCCAACTGAACCACAAACGCTGGGAAGTTTGATAATGCAGCGGATGCAGTGATGAAGGTCTTCAGGGTTTGTGTCTGTCGAATATCCAACATCAAACTGTCTTTACCGCGGTAGACTTAAGACCAAAACAAAAAATATTTGTGTCTTGGGGAATGAATGCACAATCTGCAGTGATTTTATAAAGAGATAGTAGCCCACAAGAAATGTAGGTATTGTATTTCAGCTGACGCTCTCATCCACAGCGACGTACAAAACAAAATATGAATGAGCATCGTAAATCCCGCCCCAGCGGCACACTCTGCACGACATACCAAGCACGCATAAACACGGAGGTGGGATTTATGCTGGCTCAACCAATCACAGCAGCGCGTGTGAAGCGCCCACCAAAACAGTTCAATTTCAAATTCAAACGGCCGGAGACGGTGGACGAGAGAGCTAGCGACACAACATCAACCAAGGTAAATCTTTAAATACATTAACTATTTTGTTGATCTTAATGTTAAAACGGAAATTACGAAACTCCTCCAATACGCCAATTTCTCTTCTCGTGTCGCGAAACCCTAGCTAACTATGTTATTTTTCTACAATACAACGTTAACTACCCAGCGCTAACGTTAGATAATATTTGCGAAAAATGATTATCCTTTACTCGGCTAACAGTTAGCCAGCTTGTCCCTAATGGAAACTAACATTTTCCTAACCAAACTGTTTTCTGTCATTGGTCTTATTTCAGGAAAAAGCCCAATGAGTAAAGAGGTGAGTCCTGACCTGCACACAACTTACTGACCACACAAGCAGACACTGACCAGCCGATCATGTTTGATCACGATTACTAACGATCACGTTACTGTCGCTAGAAGCAACATAGTTAGCTAACGTTAGCTAATTCATTCAAGAGCTAGCTAAGTCATATGATGCCACTAAACCACACCAACAGGAGTTTCTTCATTCTATTAATCGGAGACATAGATTGTGGATTTGTTTCAGGTCTGAGATTTTAACAGTACGCATTCATAGATAAAGAACAAGGAAAGTTGACCATATTCCTGATGGGGGTTTGCTTGAAAGAGACTCGTTAATGTTTGAGCTGGATTGTTTTCTATGATATATTCTGTTGTGGTCATACCTGTTTCCCTCAACAGAACACCACATCCCGCTTGCCAGTCATGACGAGCAAGAGGGTCCTGACCAGCAGCAGCAGCTCGGAGAGCAATCATGACTTCCAACCTGCTCAGGTTTGTAATAAAAATAATTTATACCTTTTTCCCTTTAGCTCTTTTTTTCAATTTACTTGCCCTTCTCTGTCATGCATGGTCATTGTAGGGACAGAAATATTTGCTAGATCTATTGCAAGGGTGCTGTCACTCTGAGCCTTGCACTCTACTATTGGTTTCTTGAAATGCTGGTGATCTGGCAACTGAAGTTTTATTCTACTGTGTTGCACCAAGCTCCACTGGATACAAACATCAGCTAATTGCCTAAAATGTAAATGCATTTAACACTGTAATGTTATGTACGGTTAGGTAGCTCAGCAGGGACAGAGGACAAGCCTGTGCTCTGCTGACTGCTTTAAATTGGGTATCTAGTGCATTAATTCTGGCACAATTTAGTGAGCATCCAGTTCTATCATTTTGCTGACTGATTTGTCAGTAAAAAAATCTGAGTTCTTTTTGTTACAGTTTATTGCTCTTTCTGAGGATTATTATTTTTTAGACGTTTTATTAGGTTGTACAGAGCGGAGAGTGACAGTTATGATGGGGTAAAGATGGTATAACAAGCGACAAAGTTCAGTCAGATTGAAATGTCGAATAATGTTAAGTATGTGGCAAGCCAATAAGGAGTGCAAGGGTCAAAGCCACAGAGCCCAGGCAACAGATGTGACAAATATTCTTTCTGTCCCTAAAATCATCATGTGCTGTAGAGGTGTGCCAGGTAAAGAAATGAGTGTCAAGGAGAGTTTAGTGTTACAACCCAATGACTCAAGCCATTGTTGCCATGGTTTAAGCTGGTGTTCTTGTTGTTTCTGCAGAAGAAGATGCGCAAGGACCCAGAGCCGGTCAAGCCAAAGGCAGCAGCAACCGTTATCGGCAGCAAGAGGCCTCCTGTTGCAACCACTAGGGCGCCTGTTTGTAAGTTACCAACTCAAATTTGAATTTCAGAATCACTTTATTTGCCCACGGTCAGAAAATGTACAGGCAGTTTTCTTGCCGGCATTTATGCAGAGATATCGACAACATGCACAGTAAATACTGATTGCACAGGGCAGGGACAGAACTTCACACATGGTGCAAGGGGATGGTTTCTCCAGCTGTTTATCTCTGCCCTTTAACTTACCCACACAAAGTATTTCTGGATGCACCGAGAAAGGGTATGAAAGAAATTGAGGCGATGCTTGGGTGTGGGCAAGTCTTGCTATGTGTAATCAAACAAGTTTTCAGCTCTTCTGATTTCCAGTGCAGTCAATGTTTTTACCTGAAAGTTCCTCTGTTGATTGGATACATAACAAAATCTTCCTCTCACAGCTAAGCCGGTCCGAGTTGCGGGAGCTGCCACTGTTGCTGTCGGTCCTTCCAGAGGTGAGATAATAATAATAATAATAATAATAATAATAATAAACTTTATTTGTATAGCACCTTTCATACAAGAAATGCAGCTCAAAGTGCTTTACAACAGAGAAATTACATGCACCGAGTGCTTCACATAAAACTTGATAATGATAGTGAGAATAAGATAAAGAGGAGAATAGAATACATAAAATGCATCTTCACATGAAAATAGACATAGAATGAGCATAACATAAGATGGAAAATAAAACCCACTGAATAACAATAGTAAAAATATGAGGAATGCATAACATAAGTACATCAAGTAAAATACAAATTTTAAAAGAAGTGCAGCAGTGCATAAGTGCGAAGCAAAGTGAGGAGAAGAAAAAAAAAATGAGATGAACTGACCATCACAGTTTAACGGCTGACAATATATTATTATATTAATATCGGTACTCAGTGTTCTAAATTAACCTTTTAGCTCACCTTCCAGGGGTTGGTAAACTAAAATAATTTACCCGCCAAGAATAAATTTAAAGACAGAAAAATCATATGCATTTTTCATGGAAATATGCTGTGCTGCCTATTACCAGTGCCATTTCGTGCATCAGGTATTATGTGTTAATGAAAACTAGCTCACTCACTTATTCATAGATCAAGTTGTTATACTTGATCAAATGCAGCAGAATTCAAATTATAAGAAAGCCTTTGAAGTATAGTTTCAAAGTTTTAGAACAGGCAAAGACCAAAGACTTTATTTAACTGAGACATTCAAATGTTATTGTCTCAAAAAGTTACCGGCCAGTGTGGCAGGTGACCCTGATCTATTTATCTGCCAAAAACAAATTTTATCTGCATTTGGCGCTTGGCAGGTGGTAATTTTGGACCCTGGCTGTACTTAAGAGTAGTGTTGATTTATAATTTGCCAGATACCTCTTAATCTTGATGTTTATATGTCCCTCAGGTGTCCTGAAACAGCCTATTGCTTCGACTGCACCAAAGGGAGGCGCTGTGAAATCTACTACTGGCTCAAAAGGAGGTGAGAAATCTGTTTCCACTCTGGTTCCTATCTTCACCAGATTAACCCCAATTGAATTACATGTATAGCCTCTTGTCCGTGGTCACGCTCAAGGCTGTGTTATGAGGTGAACCAGCTTACGCAACCAGCCCCTCTGACAAATAACAATCCATCGTTTGGAGGTTTTATCAATTCAATAATTCAAAATTAATAAATTTTGGCATTTACCAGCCACTGTGGCCTGAGGACAAAAAGTTAAGTTTCCTTTTTCATATGTCTGTGTATGGGATTAATCATAAGTAAACAAAAAAAGCAAAATAAAGAGACTGGGAGCGCCTTGGATGCAAAAGGTGAACGTTTATTCCAGCAACATGTTTCAAGTTTAGCACTGTTCCTCAGGCAGCATTGCCTGGCATGTATTATATAAGCATATCCATTATTTGTATTTTGCTGTTTCGTGCGCTTTTATTGATTTGCGATTCATCTAAGGTGTTTCCAATCTCTTTATGTTGTTAATTTTGGGCTGTTTTTGGAAGCCCATTCCCCACTGTTTTGTCTAAATTACGTACACAATCCTGGCAAAAGTTGCAAAGGGTTGTGCTCAGTGACATGCTGAAAGGCAGATTGCAGGAAGGTCTGAACTGCTGTAAATCAAACTATGACATCTAATGTCAAATGGATAATGGTGATGTCATCCACAGGTGGAGGCGGGGCTTCCCGGCGGCCTGCCTGGGACCTGAAGGGCAAGGTCAGCGACATGGAGGGCAAGATTCATAACTACCAGACTAAGTTCAAATCAGTCAACCAGGAGAATGAGGTGTTGAGGGGCTCAATGGCCCAAAGCGCGATGAAAAAGGCCGAGATGGAGAGGGAGCTTGTGAGGCAGAGGGACCAGATCAGGTACCATGGCTGAACGATATCACAGTTTGATCATTTTGATAGATACTGCAGTTATGATGTGACTTGCAATATCGTTTTAAAATTGAAATATGCCTAATCTTTGGCACAACCTGCTTGAGGAAATAGAATTGTCAAACTGTGTATCTCACTTTTTGTAAATTTGCATTTAATTGATAACATGTTGCTTTCATTATGCTGTGCTGGTGTTAATTTGTTTGCTGGGAGTACATACTGTATGTGCTATCCTTTTGTGGCTTTAGTGAGTACGAGGAGGAGCTGCAGGCTCTGTCAGGAGTCAGGGATGAATTGGAGAAGGTGACCAGTGAGAAGAACGTCCTCCAGAGGGATCTGTCCGACCTACAAGACAAGTACAAGGTCATGGAGACCCTCCGAGACAGCCAGGAGATAGAGCTCCAAACTTTCAAGGTATAAAGTCAGCAGTCAGACAGCAGCTAAATAATGATAAATTTGGGCCATGGCTGGTATCTTGTCATGTAACATGCCATGTGGTGGACACTTACACTACCAACACCTAACCCTAACAGTGTTAGTGCCATACTCTACCCGTTGAGGTATATAGGACCATTATTATCTATTCTAGCAGACAGTTGGGCAGGTAACAACGAGTCTCTTTTCTATTGGAAACCCCCCCCAGTTTCTATTCTGTTGGATGTGCTATAAAGAGAGGGTCCTGTTGCAACACGCATAAATATTTGCATGGTGTGGAAAAGTATTGAGTTAGTTTGATAATGTCCAGGTGTTAAAAGAGTAAATACACATGATGTGTAGTTGTAGACCCATTTTCATTGCACATTGTGTTCTGTTTTTGCGAAGAATAATTATCAGCTAATAAGTGATATGGCCATGTTAATAGTCCTATTGCCCAGATGCTTATTGTGTTGTGAACATTGACAAAATTAATCAAATCCAGTCAAGAAATTAACTATAAGTAGAAAGTAGAAATTAAATATTTTAGAGCGCTGGATTTGGTAAAAGCCAACTGTTTCATCTCTTTTTTTTCTTTCCCTTATCCTCTCCACTCCAGATGAAGCTATCAGTGCAGGAGTCGACTCTGGCCCGCCTGCAGACCACCCTCAGAGACCTAGAGGAGGAGGTCCGGTCTCTCAAGGAAACCGTGGCCCACCAGAAAGACGAGCTTCATGCTGGCGAGATGGAGCGCCGACGGCTCCACAATACCATCCAGGAGCTCAAGGCAAGTTGCCATGTCTAGTTTTGAGTTTCATGACCTTAAGGCCCCCGAAATTAACCCATCTGCTTTATTTAAATTGTATGATTTTATCTGTATAGTCCACATTCATTTTTGAAGAGGTGCTGCCCTTTTTTCTGACGACCAAATCCTCCTCTCCATGTTTTTTTTGCCACAACCAAAGATATGTTGCATTTCTCTCCTCTCTGACTAATGAGGTCTGTGTCCATCACCCTGTTGTTCCCCCTATAGGGCAACATCAGGGTCTTTTGTAGAGTGCGCCCCCTGGTGGGTGGAGGCCTCAGCCAACACATCCAGCTCCCTGCCAGTGATAACAAGACGCTGACCCTGGCCAAGACCGAGGAGGTGAGAACCTTGCCAGCATCCCAGACCTCCCCAAGGCTTGTTTATAGAACAGGAAACAGTTTTTTTCCCTGCAGGCTGCAGTTAATACAGACACGGCTAACACATTACTTCCCGGCCTCATTCACTATATTGGGAGCCACGTGAATTTTTAGAAAAGAACCTCCTAAAATGATGGATTACCTGTCAAAGTGGCCACAGCAAAAGAAATTACGACCATTTGGTCAGCAACTGGTGTTGATTTCCCTTCCTGCTCCTTTGCATTAGCAAGGGATGTGAATTTTGTTTGGAAAAAAAAATATTTTGATACTCTTAGTCCCCTCAAATGCTTGTTTTTATTTGGCTTCACATTTGTGCATTAAGGAGATTGGCATGGTGGCCTGGCAGTTAGAGAGACCATAATAAACCTGGAAGGTCAGAGATTTGATTCCCATAAGAGCCAGTGTGTCTTTCGCTGTCAAGTGTCCTTGAGTGAGACACAGATCCTCTTCACCTGAACTATCAAGTAATCATATTAATGGCTGAAAGAAGTGACTTTTTGTTTCTTTCAAAGAATTGCCTAAGCATATCATGAACTAAAAAACTAAATCCATCCTCTCTCTTTCTGCCTCTCAGTCTCACATTGGCCGAACTGGAGACACACAGAAGAATTACAACTTCAGTTTTGACCGGGTGTTCGGCCCCCGTGCTTCCCAGCAGGAGGTACACACACACACACACTTTGTCTTTAAAACTGTCCTCTCAATAGGTGTGGAGTAGTCGGTGTTTACTTGGCTCAGGGCTGGGTTCACATCACTTTCTGTCATTCCAGCAAGGGGATTTTCTTCAAAATTCAAATATGGAAAAATTGATGGTATGGTAAAGTTGTCTTATCCATGATTCTGAAGACATCATTAATTCTACCAAGGAGCAAGAACTTCAGTGC
Organism: Centroberyx gerrardi; assembly: GCF_048128805.1. Taxonomy (NCBI): domain Eukaryota; kingdom Metazoa; phylum Chordata; class Actinopteri; order Beryciformes; family Berycidae; genus Centroberyx; species Centroberyx gerrardi. The sequence goes on from NC_136015.1 coordinate 22,352,446, forward strand.
TTGGACTCTATTTTCTCTTTACTACTTATTTCTGTCTTGCACAGAAACAATTGAAAATTAATTGACCTGTAACTCTGCTGTTGATGTATACTTACTTGCTGACAAGAACCTCCTGCCTGCACATTCATTGTAAGTTGCTCTGGATAAGAGCAAATTGTAAAAGGGTGCGGTTGCAGAGATATCTCAGAATGATATGTGGAAAGAGCCATTCCAGTTGTCACTTTGAGTATTTTACCAGCCAATTATGTTTTTGTTTTTGTAATAGAACAAGACAGCTGAACGATGTTACCTGCCACAGTGGGCGGCAGCGTAGGCAAACTGTCAACATGTGACTGGTGGTGATTTTGCTGCTTTGTTTTCAGGTTTTCGAGGAGATCTCCCTGCTGGTGCAGTCTGCACTGGACGGCTACAACGTCTGCTGCTTCGCTTATGGCCAGACGGGAAGCGGCAAAACGTTCACTATGGAGGGGGACGATATGGAAGAGGTCCGGGGGGTCATTCCCAGAGCCGTGCAGCAGATCTTCAGGGCCGCTGAGAAACTGGGAGAGCAGGGCTGGCAGGTTGGTTGGTAATATGCTCAGTGTGGGTACTATAGGGAAGTAGGTAGACAGAGGTGGTATACCAGGGTGTTTGCAGATACTGGGAAAGTCTTTAATTGCTTTACATTATCTAAATTCAAGGCCTTCATACCAGTTAATTAAATAGTTTTAAGTCTTAAATTCAGGTTTAGAGATCTTAATTTTTTTTTACATTTGTTTGGTTGATTTCACACTGAAAAAAAACAGATAACCAGTCTTGTAGACCTCCTAAGTCCTATAGTTTTCATTTTCAGTTATTTCTGTTGCAAAATTAATCTTATTGGCACTCTTAACTGGCGTTAAAAAGGTCTTTTAAAAGTCTAACCCAGTTAACTTGATGACACCAGGTACCTGTTGCCGGCTTTGTTGAGTTGTTCACCAAAACTAAATGTACAAGAATTTGACTTGACACTCACGCAGAGACATATGGATAACTAATAAAGTAACACAGAACATACTGACACACATAGTTAATATGTCACACTACAAATGTACATTAATCCCCTATGCATTCAGGCAACATGGCATACAGTATGTTTGTATCTGTAGAGGAGGTAAGGGTAAAGAAAAGGGGGGTAAAAACAAACATTTCTATTACTTCCTGACCGTGTCTCTATTTTATCTCAGTTCACCTTCACAGCAAGCTTTGTGGAGATCTATAATGAGACCCTGCGGGACCTCCTGTACACCGGCAAGGCCAACAAAAGGCCGGAGCATGAGATCCGCAAGTTGGCCAACAACGAGGTGACGGTCACCAACCTCACCTACCAGAAGGTCTCCTGTGAGGATCAGGTACTGCAGATACCTCAGTGGTTTATTTAAGGTTGCACAGTTAATTGTGTATCAACGTATATTATGTTTTAGGTTCCGCAATTAATGATTGGACAATTCGGCCATATAGAAACATTAAATGTCATTTTATTTGACTTAGAGCTGCATCTGTAGTTGAAAGTGGTCCAGATGTTGATGTGGTATTAGCAAAATAGTGCAATGAAAGAATTGTGTTCTCCAAGTCATCAAGATTAATGATCGTGATCACAGTATCTAGGAAAAATCATCTGGATTACCTTTTTAGCCATAATTGTGCAGTCTATTCATGCTGTATGTTCACAATGCAGCAGCCACATCTATATGCTGCTATCTGCACCTGATTTGAGCTGCTGTGGAGTAGTAGGTGATTGGGTGAAGCTGCCCAATAATTCAGCTGCAGCCCAAAGTCTGCACTGACAGATGAGGAAACGGTGCAATTTTGGTCTACAGTGGCTGACATTTCTCTGCTAGTAGAAAATAAGTGAACTATTTTCTTGAGTCGCTTGCGGTGTGTACATATAGAGATAACTTTTACCATAGAATGAGCCTACAATTATTGTGTGTTTGTCTTTGTTTTCTGTTTTAAAAAAAATTGTAAATCCATATTAAAGATTTTACTCTTTGACAGTAGAGTTGGGGTATTTCACTTTTAAATCAATTCAAAATGTAAATATAATTGCCATTCTTCTGCCAATAATAGGGCATCCATTCTCGACAGTTTCTGAATAGGTTCCATCTGCTTTCCATTTGAAGCCGATGCATCAAAAGGTCAGGCCGAAACTGGTCATTTCAGCCACTCTCATTAAACTCCCTCTCCTGTTTCTCCTCCTCTCTCTGCCAGGTTCTCGGCTTGATCGCCTTGGCCAATCAGAATCGCTCCACGGCTCAGACCAACCTCAACGACCGCTCCTCTCGCTCCCACTCAGTCTTCCAGCTGGACATAGAGGGAGCGAACACCGGCAGGGACGTCAATTGCAAGTGTGAGTATGATCCCATGTGCTCAGTGGGTATACAGCAACTTCATTCCCATGGTACAGTAAGACCATTGGAGAAAAGTTCCAAATGAAATGTATATGCAAGTATCAGGAATTCACTGGCTTCACTTGTGTATTTAGAAGGAATGCCTTCAATTTAGGTGCAGAATATTTCACTAGCTGTAATTTTTGGATTTGAGTGGAACAATTTTGCAGTTAAATAGTTTGGAGGAAAAATTTTCTGTCGTCCATGACTGCTGCAATTTCTTCATATGTGATATGTTCTCTCTTTATGTTTTCAAGTTTATTTTTTTATGCACATAACTCATTTCTAATGAACGTTTTTGTTTTGCCCCTTTTGTCCCTCGTTATTTTCTGCTTTTGTGTGCACAGCCACTCTGTGCCTGGTGGACCTGGCCGGCAGTGAGCGAATGCTGAAGAGTCAGTCACAGGGCGAGCGTTTCAAAGAGATGACGGCCATCAACGGCTCCCTCTCCAACCTGGGCATCGTCATCACCGCCCTGGCCAACAAGGTCTGTCAGCAGGAGCCTAGATGAAAACTACTAAACTGACTCCAGGGTGTCTGCAGGTTCTGGAAGAGTATTTCAAATGTCTCAGATTTGATTATCTAAATTTGAGGCCTTACAAGTCCTTGAGTACTTGGCCTTTATATTTTGGTGCATTTAGTGCACGGTTTTTCTGGTGAGAAAGTCACCAAGACCCCTAGTCTCATTCAGTTGCAGGGTTTTTTCATCTTCCCCCATTCATTTCAGTGGTGAAATCGGTCTCCTATTTCATTCTCACTGGTATTAAAAAGGTCTCAACTTGCAGACATCCTGTACTCTGGGCTGGGTTTCTCCATACAGTGTTTCCTCCTATATTCATTCTCCACCACAGCAAATACACAACCAGCACTTACAGGGAAAATGGGGAAATTAAAATAATACTATAGCCATATTTTTTTCTAAAACAGTGTTTTCTTAATATTAGGAATTAACGCTATTAAGATGAAGCATCCAAAGAAATATATATTTAGCACTGCTCCCAAAAGTGAAATTGCCCACAAGCACCACTTCTGTATACAAATCAAAGAATGAACACTGCAATAGTATCCGTAGCACCAGATACCCGATTGGCTCAGTTTTGCGGTGCATAGTCTCTCTTCATGGCTTCAATATGGGATCTGCTTACACCCTGGGTTTGGGCTTGCAAAAGGCTACACTTCTCAGGTCAGTTCATGTTTGGACAGAAATGATTTGGGTTTTGGCGAGATGTAAATGGTTCTTGTGTTTGTGTTGCAGGAGAGCTACATTCCATACAGGAACTCCAAGCTCACCTACCTTCTGCAGAGCTGCTTGGGAGGCAACAGCAAAACGTGAGTTCAGCAGCAGCAAGTAACGTACTGGTGGCCAATTCCATACACCCGTGGCCAAATCCAACAGACACTCTCTTTGATATTGTAGTATATTTAATTTTTAGTTTCTTGAATATGTATAATTCCCTACCCAAGTTGAGTTACTTCCAATTGTTTAAGTGTGTAAGAACAAAATCTGTGCCTTACTTAAATTAACTCATTTATGTGGGAGGAGACTGCTAATATTGTGTTGTTGTTTATTTTTGTGTTGTCTTTCTCGCCCCAGCCTGATGTTTGTGAACATCGCCCCAGAGCCAGACAGCTTTGGGGAAACCCTCAACTCCTTGAGATTCGCCAGCAAGGTCAGTAGCCTCCTAGATCATTTATTTGTCCTTTCTTGCTTACTTGGATACTTGGAATGAGGGTTTTTTTTTTGTTTGTTTGTTTTTTTTACATTGGAGGAGAAGTCACCCGACCAATTTGTTGTTTTATGATTTATTTTTCTCATTCCTATGGATAACTGGCCAAACGTAGATAATGTGACGTCACATCGAGATAATACCTTTTAATTGAAATTACAAGTTCACACCTGCTCTCTGGGGGTTGTCGCAAGGTTTTCTGGGAAATGTAGGAAATCACTCACTGAAGTAGGAGTAGATTAGGCAGGTTTAGGGAAAGGGGGTATAGCAGAAAAGTAAATTACAACACTTCATCCCAAAATAATGCTGGAATGCATTGAACATCACAGATTGATGATATATAACAGTGTTAAGAGGATCCAAGGGTGGATTTTCCCTGTAATGCCAAGTGTGTGTTGGTGCTTTGCCATCTAATGGTTTGTGTTTATTCTGTTGCAGGTGAACGACTGTGTGATTGGGACTGCTACTGCCAACAGGAAGTAGAATTAAAATCAAGTCCTTTTTTAAAATGTTTTTCTTACTATTACAGCTATGAAATTGTGAGAGTAATGGTTTCATGTGCCATTGACCTGGACTAGCATTATGGTGTTTGTCGCAGTCTGATGCAAGTACTGAGAACCAAAAACTGTGTGAGTCAGTGTGAAAACCTCCTGTATTGTTTAAGGGCCTTGCTTTGTGATCACTAAGACAGGCTTCTAAAAATACTGATCCTTCCCTTTAAATCAAGTGGATTTGTACATATGCACATTTCTATCATCTTTTTTTGTTGTTATTTGTATGTTGCAAAAAGGTTCTTCATTAGTGGGGTAATTCTGTAATCTGCATTCATGTCTCGTATTTTATTAAAGGTCCCATATTCACTTTTCATGATTTTGTTTTCAAATATCCTATGGCTCATGATACGTTTATGTTCATGATGTTTGCAAATAAATGTAGTTTAGTTAAAATTGATGATCTGAATGATTCTTGTTTTTCTTGGCGAGAAGCGGTCATTGCTTGAGTGTTTTGCACTCCGTGTCGGCACTGGCCCAACATACTGTAATAAGTGTAGACCGTGGCTTCTTATATTTCTTCTACCTTCTTCTATTTATTCCAAACAAACTGCTGTTGTTGCTTCCATAAAGATAAAAAAGCATCACTTCCTGTGCAGCAGAGGATTTTTCCCGGGAAAGAGGGACTTTATCATTTGTTTAGAACAGCTTTCATGGACTGTACAGGTTGAATCACTCTTGTGTGGTATCAACCAACAGACTTTTATTTATATTAAAGTTGTGGCTTATTGCATTAAAGTTTAATTGAATTTGTTAAATTGAATTTAGCAAAGCAGAACAGTCACAATACTGGACCCTGATTGGTCAACAACACCAGCTCTAATCCAAAGAGTTGGAGGCTGTCCAGTTCAAATGCTGAGAACCGGCCTGATTGGAGGGATTTCAGTGATTCTTTAGTGAGGAGACGGTATGAAATTGCCTGTAAAAAAAAACGGTGATTTTTTAAAATGCAATAACTTTAATTACTCCAACAAAATTATTTTTTAAGAATGTCTTAAACATCTTTGATCATATATGTATATAAATAGAGGAAATATCCTATAATATGGGACCTTTAAAACATTTTTTAAATGTTTTGCTATATTCATACATGATCATATTTGAATAAATACCATTATTGTATATCCAGTCATTTATAAAAAATAAGATTGATATCACTGAAAACCTTGTTTACTCCTGTCTGACTTTGATAATAACAGCCTTCTAATTGGCTAAAAAATAAAATTAAAAAAAGTTTACACATAGCACATATTCTCATAGATTTCTGAGTTAATAGAATATTTTAAGGTTGCAAAGAAAAAAAAATTAAAGGGATATTTCCAAGTCTTCAGCTAATCATTATAGGGAGGTAAAAAATAGGCTTTGTGGTTATTGTTGGTTATTTGTTGTTATTAACACACACACACACACACACACACACAGTCCCTTGCCCACAGACGACACTTCACCTGGGTCTGTGACAAACAGCTGATTTCAATCATTAACACACCTTCAACCAGAGAGGAGGAACTAGTAAATCACCCGCTGTTGTGTTTGACTGGAACAAAACCCCGCAGATTGCTTTTGATGGCACATGTTTGGAAACTACTGCTTTAAATCCAGTCAAAACGATCCTCTGTCAGAGATGTTGATTTTCTACCGTCATGTTGCTGTAAATAAAACTGTATCCTCCTGAGTCAGCTTAAATGGGTTAAACTTTACTGTCCAAGGGAAACTTGGCATGAAGTAAAAACACATGGCAATAAAAAAAAAAAAACAACCACAGCAAAAAAAAAAAAACATGACATAAAAGCACATAAATTGCCCCAGCATAAAATATAGATGATCCCCGTGGGCAAACAGGGACGTTGCAGCAGCAGAGAGAAAAATATAGGACAGGACAGGAGAAATACAGCAGTTACAAGGAAACATACTGAGAATAGCACAACAGGTAAATAAGCAAAGATATACACCAACCCAACACCATCAAGTTGCCTAAAAAGAGTCAAACTAACTTCAAATTGCTGGTTTTCCCATTATTCCCTGCGACTTTTGCCTTGTCCTGATCATTTCCCTGCTGTTTTACATCTTATTTAAAACCAAGGTAGAAGATAATCCAGTTTACACCAGCCTGTTGTACCACAGGAACTTCCCCTCTCACCTCCAGCTCCAGACACACGTGTGATTTTTTTTTTTTTTTTTTTTTTTTTTTGTCGGCCGAAGTCTGGCTCGTCTGTCTGGATCCCGTTAAAGGCGACGCGTCGCTGTCTGTCTGCAGAGCAAGATGGGAAGCAACGTTTCCAAAAATGCTCCTCAAACTTCAGGGCCGGGGTAGACTGGCAGGACAAACTGCCTTCAGCTGGAAGACTGACTCTGCTTTTGAGGGGTGCAGCGTCAATTAAAACGGTGAGTTTCATCTCGACAGCTGCTCATTTTGGGTGTCCAGCCATTTGAGCTAGCTAGCAAGCTAACGTCATATCTGTAACGGTATGATTAGACAAGCTCCGTCGGTTCGCAATGCAAGGACTTCTCTGTCTGCTGACTGGAAGCAGTAGACTCCCCTGGTCAACGCATTTCCAAAGCAAGGTGAACATGTTTTAAACTGAAAGCACCATAGATAAATTAGTTAGCTTGTGTAGCTTGTCAACTAAAGTGCTTACACTCCAGCTGTCGACTTTAAAATGCAGTAATAACATAGCAACAACATGGTGCTCCCAGTCTGTATTGCATGCATGTGTACGTTTTCTGTTAATGTTATCTTCCCCATAGACAAGGGTCTACATTTTCTTTTCCTTTATTATATATCAGAAATACAATAAATTCAAATTTGTCATGCTGACAGTAGAGCACAAACATGTTGATAACTCGCATGGTGCAGGACATACAATAGACACTAAACTACATATAAAACTACAAATGCAGATGCAGCATTTTATCACTGGGCATTCAAATAGAGTGCAGCTGTAACTTAGTTATAGTCCAGCAGTGCATATCATAAAATAGTACCCAAAAGGATGAAATGTACGAAACAACTAAATTCTCAGTACTGTGAAGCATGGATATAATTCCTGCAGCTAAAGTATACAAAGACTTGTGTAGAGGTAATGAGCGGTGCAAGATTGTGCAACATTAGGTAGGATGGACTAGGCAGCAACTGTACTCAGTTCAATAGACTGAGCAAACAGCACTAGATAATAATGAACAGGGTGGACTCAACAGTACCAGGAGTTAGATTGTGTGGGTGTTCGGGTTTATTAGAGTCCTAGGTAAAGCTGGTTGAGGAGATGAAGAAGGTGTTGAGGTGGCGAGCGGTCCTGGTCTTAATGTCCTCGTACTGTCTTCCAGAGGAAAGTTAAAGGTTTCAGATGTGCTTGTACTCAAGATAGTATCCAACTAAATCACAATAATCATCTTAGTTTCTTTTCACTGCATCTCTAAGTTTCTCTTTGAGATTAAATCATGGCCAGCCACAAAATGTTGGTAAATTCCAGATGTGGTAAGCTTTTCTACTCTTATCAGCCATCAGGTAATCAGCCATCATCTGGAGGTTGTTTTCTATTCTACAAATTATATTTTGACAGGTGGAAGAGTCATGCTTACTGGTAGATTTTGGAAACCACCAGCCCCTCTGTGTCCAGTAGATGAAAAAAATATTTTTCTGCTCTGATTATAATAGTCTCCATATTCACACCATCTCCTTGCCCCAGTCCTCTTTTCTATTTTTTGAAAATTTGGGGTTCTCTGATATGGTTTCTCCAGTTACCTGATAAGATGTAAAGGGAAAGGAAGTAGGGGATTGTTGCTGGTTCAAATCTCCGGACTGGATAGGTGGGGAAAGTGAGGGAGTCTCTCTCTCTCTCTCTCTCTCTCTCTCTCTCTCAGTGGGCAAGAGTAGAGGATTCAGGTTGTACTGGGAAGCTCTCAGAAGTGAAGAAGTGAGATCGTAAGTTGGCCCAAACAGCCTCAAGATGTCACTGTTACTCTTTATGTGCATTTTGAGTCCAAACGCAGACAATGATAAACCTTGGAGGAAATCTTGACAGCATACTGTGCAGCAATAAGCAGCTGGTCAGAAATGGGTTCTGCTATCACACTTACACAAATATAGGTGAAGAAAATGCACTAAAAAGCTCAATTTGATTCTGAAAATCAACTTAGCATTTGGCCTTCTGTCCAAGTGCTATGGACAAAATCCAACTTGTTAGGTTTTATCCAGTGGAAGAAACGCGTAGGTGTTTGTTTTTATCTTCTTTGCCCTCAGAAATAAAAGACTTGAGAGGACTGGATCTGCATCTACTCCAGAAGTATATTTTCCATTTTTTAGTTTGTTAGTAGATTTCCCTTAGCCCAGTATTGTCCCATGTGCGCTTGCACTGCACTTGTGCAGAGAGGCCAATACTGTACTTTGGAAAGTAATACTGCTAATTAAAATTTGCCAGATAAAATCAGATAAAGTGGAACTTTCTGTAATATCATAGTATTTTGAGGGGTATATTCCAGGCGATTAAAGTCAGGGAATTTGGTAAATTCTCTGGGGAAGTCGGGGAATATCAGGGAATTTTACAAGTGGGTCATTTTACAGGAATATACCAGAATGTAGTTTCCAACTTGTTCACACATTAATTGCATTAGATGGAGGTTTTCAGCACAACTGTGGTGGAAACCAGACTGTCCACCCAAACCAGGAAGGAATAATATTTTCAGCTAATGAAAGCACTCCATCTTAATTACGGAAAGTTATGGAAAAGTCATGTAATTTTACATCAGAGCCACGGTGGGAGCCATGAAAGTTTTTTTATACTACTCTGATACTCTGCTGCCCAGATGCAGTCCCTGCCCATGGATGCGGGCTGCAGCAGCTCGGCTCCCGGCGACCCGTCCGGCTCGGTGGTGCAGGTGTGTTTCCCCGGCGCTCAGGCCTCCGTGCTGGACAGCCTGAACAGGCAGCGAGAGGACGGCAGGCTCTGTGATCTCTCCATCCAGGTGCAGGGACAAGTGTTCAAGGCCCACCGCTGCGTCCTGGCCGCCTCCTCGCCCTACTTCCATGACCAGGTGTGTGTGTGTGTGTGTGTGTGTGTGTGTTATGCTCCGTTCACACTGCAGCTGAAAGTGTCACAAATCTGATGTTTTTCCCTCACATGTGACACAGATGTGACATTTTCTAATAGGTGTGAAAAGCAAAAAGCTGAATGGAGTTGCATTTTTTAAATTCTGATCTGGACCACATGGATATGGGCTACAAAATTGGATCCAGAGGCATGCAAACTACCTGCAACTTGTATTTGAACGCTCATACTTGCCAGCGTTGCGATGACAGTGAGTAAATCTTACATCATTCACCGGAGACAACGGAGTCATAATTTTGGTGCACACGGCAGTTTGGCTGAGCCAGCATTGGCATGGAGGAGAGTGACACACAACAATGGACAGAAAGCCAAATAGCCGAATTGATTAGTATTTGCGGAAATGCCTCAGTTCAATCAAAACTCGAAGGCACACATCATAACCAAAATGTGTTGGAAACAAGCGGGAGAAGCGTAGCTACAAAAACAGACGTGATGTCTTTTGTTGTTGCTCACGCACGTCTTTTTGACATCGCTGTCAGTTCATATTAGTGTCAGATATTGGTTACATCCTAGAATAGATATGAACAGCCATCCAAAGAAATCAGATATGAACAGTAATTCAGAACTGAGCATGAAGGCCTGCAGTGTGAACGCAGCCTTAAAAAGAGAAACAGGACAAATGTCTTTCCATCCTTTCCTTCCCTCTCTTCCTTCTCTTGCTTTTACTTGAACCATAGTCTGTATTTCCTTTTAATTTATGTTTTAATTATTTTGTGCTTTTGGCCTTAAGCATTTCATGCTTTTTAATTCCATGTTGTTCATACTTTTATGTATTGCTCACACTTTTATTTATCCTGTAAATCTCTTTGTTTTGATAAGTGTTCTATACTTATTATTTTTACTCTCCTCTTTTTCCATCATGAGGTCTATTTCTCAGGGTAAGAAGCTGCCTTTTTAGTCTACAGGCCACAGTGGCTGGTAAATCCCCAAATTTACAAGCTACTATTTTACCAGCCAGCGAGATATTTAGAATAGAGCCTTATTAGATAGCTGCAGTGTCCGAAATCACCTTTGCGGCTCACCTGCCAGGGGCTGGTTAACTGAAAATTACTTACCAAGAATAATTTTACCCGACAAAATATTTAATATACATTTTTCATAGAAATATGAAAAATGTTTTAAATGCGACTCCCTGTATAGAATCAGTTGCTTTGTAATTCATCATGTTTGTATAAAAGACTGTATGTAGCCAAGGCATCCAAATGTTATGTCTTATTGTTACGTTATTGGTTTATCCTAGGTACTACTGAAGAACATGTCCACGGTCTCCATCCCGGCGGTGATGGACCCGCTGGCGTTTGAGAGCGTGCTGAGCTGTGCCTACACCGGCCAGCTCCGCATGCTGCGCGATGACATCGTCAACTACCTCACCGTGGGCAGCGTCCTGCAGATGTGGCACATCGTGGACAAATGCACCGAGCTGCTGAAGGAGGGCCGGGCCGCGGCGGGGGGAGGGAGCGCAGGCGGAGTCCAGGACGGCGGTGGTGTCAGCGGGGGCAGGGGATCAGCCAACCCTGGGTGTAGCAGCAGCAACGGTGACGGTGGTGCAGGTGGTGGTGCTGGTTCTTTAGGTGCTGGAGGTGGAGGCGGTGGTAGTAGTATTGGTCAAGCCCAGGTCGTAGGGTCCCACGACCCCCAACGAGCCTCCCAGCCCCCCAGCCGCCCGTCACTGAGCGAGAGCCAGTCTCCCAGCAGCACCAACTACTTCAGCCCCAGGGACGGCAGCGGTTTTGGGGGAGGCGGGGCGGCTGTGGCCGGGGCTTCGGCCGACGGAGGAGGCGCTAACAACACCCCCAGCTACTGCACCCCGTCCGGAGGAGAGGAGGCCTTCCTCATTGAAGAAGAGGAGGAGGAAGTGGAGGAGGAAGAGGAAGAGGTGTTGTACCACCAAAGGAAGAGGGGAAGAGGAGGAGGAGGCGGCGGCAGCGGGAGGAGAAAGAAGATGAGCTCAGTGTCAGAGCAGGAAGTCGGGGTCAGCGACAGCTTTGGCGTGTCTTCCTATCAGGTGAGTTTGCTGGGTCAGGGTCCACTGATGTTAGAGACACACACACACACACACACACACACACACACACACACCACTAATGCCAGGTGGAAACCATTTTATATTCCATTTAATTATATTTATATGATATATGATATTAATCATATTTAGTATGATTAATATGCTTTATCTTTAATATCCAGTATGTTGTATTTATGTCTCTGCTGCTTCAGTGACCTAATTTTCCCTCAGGGATCAATGAAGTCCATCTCATTACGATATCATCGCCTTTTACATTTTGTGAAAACCTCAACTTAAAAATGCATGGTGGCACCGATTTGATACGCCTCACTGATGTGTGAAAAATCTCAATTTACAGGATGGGGAGGACTCGGCCCTGCCACTGCAAAAGCGCCCCACCTACAGCCAGCCCAGCATCATGCCCCGCAAGCAGTGGGTGGTGGTGAAAACCGAACGCACCGAGGACGACGACCTCATCGTGGTGTCTGGGGAGGAGGGAGGAGAAGAGGAAGAGGAGGAGGAGGAGAGGGAGATGGAGATGGCGAGAGAGAGGGAGAGAACCGACTTCAACATCTCCAACGTTAGGAGCTTGTCTGGGGAGCTGGGAGGCAGAGCTGAGACGGACATGGACACACAGGTCAGCTGAAACTCTCATAACATATTCAGCTTCTTTCTTTAGATTGGTATTGCTTTTTATCAGTTTTCATTTTTGACACAAAGAATTGTTCTTGTGAATTGACCATTTGGATCAGAAACTAGCACTCTGTTCTTCACCTTTGCTGTATATTTATATTCTTATGTAGTAAAACCTGAAATAGACCTAACTGGATCTGGGTGATGTGCAAAGAAAATTTGTTTATAAAAGTGTGCAATCCGGGTGTCCTGGTGGCTCAGGCGGTGCATCCTGTGTTTGAATCCAGCCCAGGACCTTCATCACATGTCATCCCCCTCTCTCCAAAGTATACCTTGATGCAGTAAACCCCACCCAACTGGTACTCCAAGAGCAGGTTAAAATAATACAGTTGTTTGCATTTGACCCAGGTCTAGACCTAACCCCCCCCCCCCTTCCCTCTCTGTCCCCAGGTGGACTACTGCCAGTCTTCTGAAGACTACCTCAAGTTTGAAAGCAGTTTAATGGACCAGACTTTAGCCCAGCACCTTCACGACAGCGCTGCAGGCCAGGGCCAGAGCGCCAACCGGGCCGTTTCCGCGCTGCTGGGCCAGGTTCAGTCCGCAGCCTCGGCCCGGGCCCAGCTCTTCCCCTTGGACATGCAGGGGAACCAGATCCTCCTCTACAGCCAAGCCTCCGGACTCTCCCTGGATTCTGCCCCGCCGCCCCTGGGGATGACAGGTGGCATGGTCGGAGGAGCCTCGTTTAAAGGACCCAACCTGGAGCACGGCGCGGTCCACTTGTCGGTGCAGGGGGGCCTGGGTGTCGACGGAATGGACAGCGGGGGGATCGGCGGCGGCGGCGGCAGCGGTGGTGGCGGCGGCGCCGGGGGTTCGGGGAAAGTGTTCATGTGCCACTGCGGCAAGACGTTCACCCACAAGAGCATGAGGGACCGCCACATCAACATGCATCTGGACCTGAGGCCCTTCCACTGCCCCGTCTGCGCCAAGAAGTTCAAGATGAAGCATCACCTCACGGAGCACATGAAGACGCACACGGGCCTCAAGCCGTACGACTGCCTCGGCTGCGGCAAGAAGTTCATGTGGCGCGACAGCTTCATGAGGCACCGCTCGCACTGCGAGAGGCGCAGCGGACTTGGAGAGGGCGCCGATGGAGGGAGTGGCGTCGAGGGAGGGAGAAGAGGAGGAGGAGGAGGAGAAGATGGGTCAGATCTGATCTCGTCTCCTCACCTCCTCCTCTCACCGGGTGAGGGAGGTCAGGGCGGGGTTCTAGGAGGAGGAGGGGGGAGAGGGGGGATGTCTGTTTTGTCTCCACATCATTCCAGTGCGGTTCTGTCACCGCAGCATCCCAGCGTTTCAGCCACTGGCAGTAGCAGCAGTAATGGCAGCAGTAGTAACAGTGGTAGCTCTGGGCTGAGCAACACCATGGCTGCTGCAGGGGCGCTCCTGGGGGTCGTCTCTCAGAACCCAGGTCAAGGGTCAGGGATGTTTGGCGGTCTGGGGATGGGTCGGAGTGTGTGTGATGAAGATGTGTGTGAAGTCAGTGCCAATGACAATAGCGTGACTTAAACCAAAACGAGGCCTTGTGTCCACCAGGCACCTCTTTCTTTAGCCAGCAGCGCTAAAAATATAGATGCCGGCGGGACGTTCTGCTCCTGGCCCCTGCTGTTGTTATGCGACTATTGAAAATCTGTGTTTTGCTAAAAGTTGAAATAGTTTTAACTGCCAATGCTCAGCACTCTGAGCAGGAAAACCATTTTAAGCTCACAGCGCTGTTGGAAAGCATGTCCTTCCCATGGTAAACAGTGGGAACAGAAGCCAGTGGTGTAAAGAGAGGTTCCCGGTGGACACGCTGCCTAAAGAAGCTGTAGGTGTTTACAGAAAAATGCGAGTTTGGGATTCCAATTGACTGTAGTGGTGTGGTATTTCAAAAGAAGACTTGTGCCAGTGCTGATTGCTATCTTAAGTTACCTGTAACTCCAGTACTGCAAAGACTTTGGAGAACTTGCCTCCGAAAAGTGGCCTAATTGAAAGGGACCTTTGTCTCAGTGAGTAAGCTATTATTTTGAATATCCAAGATATGACTGTTTTGTTTTTTGTTTGTTTGTTTTGTGGAAGAATGCTGTGCGTGTCGAGAGGAAACCAAAAATCAAAAGACAGTGCTTCACCAACAGTTACCTTCTGTGGCAACATTATATCAGTAGAGTAGAAAAGTGGCTGTTCTAAAGTGCTGTGATTTTCTGCAGTATTGTACAGTAATGTATCACTGTTATCCGACAACAAAAAAGACACATATCTGCAAAAACACGTTTTTTCAGGAATGAAGAAAAGAAAGCTTATTTTCTCAGTGACGCCCATGTATGTTTGAAACTACAACAACAAGGTTTCAAGGCCTCATGAAACTCACTGAACACATAAATGACCGTGTAAACCTTCAATTCAACACTAAAACTGCAGATTTGTGTTTTTTTTTTCCCCCCTCAAGACAGCAGTGATACGTGTTTTCCTGCCTCAGTGTTCCATGTAACCAACTAACTCTCAGCACTGCCATGTTGTTTTAGATGATACTATGGTGCTGCTTTGCCTGAAGCCCATCCTGGATTACAATAAAGGCACAATCATTTATCCACATCACGAGGGAAGCCCGGCGGGATCCTAGGCGTGTGTACAGGGTGGGATATTTACCAGCCAGGTAAATTTCTGACTGCGGCTGCTTATTTGTTTTTTTCTCCACCAATCTGAAACTCCAACTTGGCCATCGTTCAGAAGTCCTTTTCTATTCTAAACTTCACGTTTGGCTGGTGAATTGGTAAAAGTAGCAGGTGAATTTTGGAATCCACCCGGTTCCAGCCCTGCGTATACACTACCTGTAACTGATAAGCTCACAAATTCCTTATTGGATCTTAAATTTAAAAAAAAAGTGGAAGCGGTTTTCCACTCACGGTTTAGGCCACACTACGAGCCCACATGGCCTACACATTTTTGCTGCTGTTACCTGCTTTCACTTTCCTCCTGTGCCATTCACAGAGTTCTTGTGCTTTTGAGAAGTATATCATTACTGTAAATATATAGAAGAATTGTATTACGATATGCCGTTTACTCACCAGACCCGGATCGAATAGTAACTTTTAATACCGTTAACGTTTGCTTCGGTGTGGTCTGCAGTGAGTGCATTGAGGAAAAGAGTTAATCAGTCACAGAAGAAGTGTTTGGAAGCGTTTTGAACGGTATTTGGAGCCAGGTCTGAATACTGTTCTGGACCGGGTTTCCCAAAGTAATCTTAAACCAAGTTCATCGTCACTCAATTAACTTACAATTGAACAAAGATGAACTTCGTGCCGAGGTGATTTGGGGAAACCTAGCCATGGTAGATGTGGTCTTATCTATGCTATACAGTGTATAGTGTGTTTACAAGCGTACGTCTTCTGAATGGTAGACAAAGTAGGTTTTGATCCAGTTTTGGACCCAAAGGAAAAGAATGCCTCCTTCTCCAGTATCCATTATGCACACAAAGAAGTGAGCTATTTGTTTTGTTCCTTTTAAGGTTACAACACTTTGTGACCTTGTTATGAAAAGTGCTACATTATTCCTTTTCTTCTTTCTTTATTATTGTTTTAAGTTGTGTGTGCAGGACTATTCTTTTTCTTTGGATTCCAATAATTTTACAATCAATGTGGGCTATACTTCCCACAATGATTTTAAAAGCTATACAGTCATACAGGGCCTGATTTCCCAGAAATGTGTTAATATTAAAAACATTTTTGTGTCTTGATTGAACTAAAGCAGTGTTTCCCCCCTATATCTTTATGCAGCAGCGGCGGCTGCAGGTGATCTTGGTTTTGGTTCCACACCTGTTCCTGTTTTGACCCTGGTTGTATATAGTCTGGAGTTAAAACTACTCTTAATAGGTAGTTTGTTGTGATTAAAGTTCTAGTTTGAAACATGAGCTAGCCTAAATATTAGTTTAGCCAAAATACAAGGTGTCTGAAAAGTCAGCATATTGATTTTACTTTCTGGGACAACCTGAAGGAAAACGTTTATTCGGTGAAAATCCAAAACCAGCACCATCTGCGGCAGTGAATTACTGACTGCACAGCTGTCGGATTATTATTATTTTTTTTTTGCAAACGTGTCTGGAAGCTGGCGGTGGTCATGCTGAGCACGTCCTGTGAAGCAGGAGTGATGTCCCTATGACTACAGACTCTTCAAACATCCTGTATATTGGATTCTGTTTATATATTTTCTCATTTTCCTTAACAGTGGTAGCTGTGTTCTCGCCACTGCTGAATGAATATTTTGGGGGAAAGACTGAACTAAAGATAAACTTAGTGCCAAGTTACTCATGGGAGCTCAGGACAGGGGCAGCGTTTGCCCAAAGCATCTTTAGCTCATTGCAAGTTCATCTTTGCTCCGTTCACTCACAACAGAACGAAGATGAATCTGAATGAGCCTCACGGTGCTTATGGGAAATGGAGGTCAGTTTGTTCACTTTGTAACCTCATACAGATGTAACCTCATGGGTTCTCTTATACAGTTTTCCACTGTACAAGTACTGTGCTGTACTCAAGTACCATGGACCTGCTATGGTTATAATACAGTATTAGTACAATGCTGTATCCATACTGGACCTGCTATAGTTATAATACAGTGTTAGTACTATGCTGTATCCATATTAGCCCTGCTATAGTTATAATACAGTGTTAGTACTATGCTGTAGCCATTCTGGGCCTTTCTATGGTTATGGCATAATATCAGTACTGTGCTACACCCATAGGTACCATGCTGTACCCATACTAGGATGTTGGTACATATCCGTACCATGTTGTACCTGCACTGGGCCTACTACAGTGCAGGTATGGCTCAGTATCAATACTGTGCGGTACTTGCACTGGACCTACTGTGGTCCTGGTGCAGCATCGGCAACCTCTGTTTTTCTATTGGAATACTGAGTAGGTTTGGTCTTGTTTGAGTGGGAGAGGAACGTGTGTGTGTGTGTCACCCTGCCAGGCAGCGCTTTTGAAAGCGGGCCATTGCCAAATATGTTTGGGTGCCTTACCTGCACACTTCTACCATACCTTAACCGAATCAAACTGTGCACAAAACATAATGGGGAAACAGATACAGTACAGCACAGATCACTTATATGGTGGAAAAAAACAACATTATACATGACCTCTTAATCCGTCTGCATGCCTTGAGAGATGTTTTACATTTCCAGTTGTGAATCTAAAGTAGAGCGAGGAGTTAGAGGAGCGTTTTACCTTCTGTGAAGGCTGAGTTTGGATATTTTTTTACGCCGGTTCAAAGCTCGTCCTCGGGCTAAGAGAAAGGACTGTTGGCTTTTGTATGTTTGCCAGTGATCTGTGAAGTGTGACATCCAGTGTTTCCCTTGTGTCATTGTGCAGCAGTGATGCCTGGAGGTTAACTTTAGTTTTGGTTCCACATTTGTTCCTTTTTTCGGTCCCGGTTACGGCTCCAGTTCCTGCAGCAGAGTTAATGTTTTTTTTATTTAATCCCAGTGAAAGCATTATTTCTAAGCATTGGGACCACACTTCTTATTATAGAGTAAATTGTACTGAACTTGGCCGTCACACCGCCGCTGAGTGAATACAGAGGAAACACTAGACGTCTGTAAGTAGAGAATGATGTGAGAAATGCGTCTTCTGGTGATCTAATGCTTTTCTTTGGTGTAAAGTCAAACGCATTTGAAGTGTGCCAACACTTATGAAGCATTTAAACATGCATATTAGCATATAGATAAATTTGACTGGGAGTGAATGTACAACATGAACAAAAAGAGCACATTTATTTGTATGTTTACATTTGACTGCCACACATTCAGAGAAACAGAGGTCCTTTGCATTCAATGAAGGCTCGGTCAGAAACTTCTTTATTTTGGTAGGTTCATCTAGGTAGGAAGTCTAAATTTTCAAGTTTTAGCGTGTCTTATTAGGGTAGAACGGGTAGGAACAGTCCTTGTTAAGGCACCTGGTTTTGGCTGATATTGAAGGAATTATTCTGTAGATGGGAAAGACGTCCCATAAGTCCTTGCAACGCCAGCATTTGCTAATTTGACTCCTGCAAAAAACTAAAAGAGCGTACAAAGCAAGCAGCTGATAATGCCATACATCCAGAGTAGACCCAACTTCATGGCACAGATGATACTGGACTAAATCACAGGACAGCTTCTTTTTTTTTTTTTTTTTTTTTACATCTCACATATGACAAGATTCCTAGACATTTTCCATTTCAAAATTTCCAGACTTTTTTTCCCCCTGATTTTTTCCAGACTTTAGTTTTCTTCACTGGATTTGTAGATTTTAGTCAGAGTATTCCCAACAATATTGCAGCATGTGCAACAACGAATGACATTCGGTCGACTAAACTGCATACAGTGTGTCACCATGTGCACGTTTTACATTTGTAGCGACGCTGTAATCATTTAATGTGTCAGTTCAGGCTTCAATCTGTTGGTATACGAGAAGGTCTGTTCTATCCAAGTAGAATCTATATTCGAAATTCAGTCAAAATAATTGATCAAATTACTTAATCAGCATTTTAAGTTGATTGAACTGGTTGACTGGTCAGTTGACACCGACTTTGTCTCACCACTTATTTGACAGGACTGTTGTGTGCGACTGACGGAGAATATTGGCTTAAAAAGACTGTTCAGGAACTAATTCCAGGCTGCTTTATTTTTTTTATATATCATTCCAGAGTGAATATATACGTATTCTGCATGCATCATATCTTATTTCAGTGAGTGATAAAAGAATGGGGATATTCCTTTATCAAGAGAAGGGAAAAGACGGAAGAATCAGCTTAGAGAGCTCAAAGTTGCTGCTGAAAACTAGACTAAGGTATTTTTTTAAGTGAGTTTTATTTTAGGTTACACTACGTTACACAGCTTCCTTCTGTGTTTTCTGATTGACCAGTTGATTGTTGAATGGTGAATACAGATAACAACGGTTGTCAACAGACATTTTTCATTAATCCTGAGTGGTACTAATGTAATAACAAACTATGGTACAGTACATCAATATTCACCTCTGCCCTGTATCAAAATAATGGATTAATAAATGATTTGGTGCAACTGACTGTACTGTCTCTGTCTATAATCTCTGTTCAGGCCTTACAAAACACAATATAAACCTTGCATTGTATTTTCCTACCTGCCAAGACCAAAAACTCAAAAGGCAGATTCTGTACACTGCCGAAAAATACCTGGACAAAAATCTAGCCAAAGTAATCACATTTATTTACAAAAAAAGTTCTGGTGACAAACACAGTGGTGCAAGTCCAAAGGTAAAACTAGGATGCCGTCAGGGGCGACAGCAAGGGTATATCCCCGAAATTCCCCAATCCTCGAAGGCCCCATTAAGTCAAATGTAATAAAAAGCCATTCAATTCATTCCCCAATAATAACGCTCAATAATACATTTAACTAATTAAATATAGCCGCTAGTGGCAATGGCTGGGTTCATGCCAGTACAGCACCCAGAGCTGAAACGTGGAAGTTTGCATTAAGATTACTGTCAGTTTTGTCATATTTGGCTGTTGAGCCTTCAGGCCCCAAGCTGTCAAGTTCTGATACTGAACAATGTAATAGCAAGTGTCAATATCCAACTTCGTATTGGCTTTACTGAGTCTAGCTGTACACTCAAAGTGCTGCTGTTGGGCAAAATCTGGTCGGATCTGTATGGAAATTGGTGTGCATGTTCCACATAAAGGTTGGAACAGGATTACCAAGTTTCATAGCGATTGATGAAATTCTGTTTGAGTTATAAGCCAAAATGTCATAGGCCACGCCCACTTTCACTTTCACTAATGATGACCACACTTCAGATTTTGACTAGGATAATAGAGCATGTGTAGCGAATTGAATTTCATCTATTGGATTAGGAGATAGTTTTCTGGCCTTTGTGGCGCCCCCTATTGGTCAATATTTGAATGGCTTTGCACACACGTTCATTCATTATATGTGAACATGTTGTCCAAGTTTCATGATGATTGGACCATCTATCACAAAGTTCTAACAATTTAGCTTATAGGCCACGCCTCCTTCACAACTTTAAGAGTTAATATCTTCAAAACTACAGTAGATATCAACAATCTATGAACACAATTTAAAGAGCGTAGGACCATAGATGCTACTGACCGATTTTGGTGGTAATCGGTCAAACGGTGTAGGAGGAGATGTTAAAAATGTGTTTTTCAAATAATTCAAAATATTTAAAAAAATTCCAGGCGGACCTTGAGGGTCCTTATGGCAAATTTGTAGAGTACGGTCAGGTGGACATGTGTACCAAGTTTCATGTAAATCGGACAAACGGTGTGGGAGATACAGCACTTTAAACTTCTTATTTTTGACCTTTAATTATAGCGCCACCCATCAGGCCGATTATAATCATAAACATATCAAAATCAATACAGTTCTTCCTCTAGAGGTCATCAATGTCCATACCAAATTTGAAAAGATTCTTATAAAAACTGTTCAAGTTCACACGAAGGATCGGCGGTGGACGCGGTGAATCCATAATATCCCCGAAACTAATTTCGGAGATATAATGAATAAAAGAAAAAAGGGATAGAAAAGCAAATGCCATCATCAGTGATCTCGCTTATTATCTATAAGATTCTTCTTAGATGTTTCTCTTTGTATTTTGGGCATTTGAAGCTAAATTACTGGTATGTGATGGTATGAATGAGAATTGTTAATTGATCCGATTTCTTTAAAAGGTTAAAGGTTTCAAATAGGGTTCGACCGATATGGGTTTCTGAAGGCCGATAGCTGATATTTTGTGCTGATATTCAATATCTTTCCCCCAGAATGTTATACTTGTCAGGGTGGAAAAGCCTCTGAAACAACTTTTAGACCGTTATGGGACACTAAACCTCTCCAGTGAAACATTTTGAACTAAATGAAGAGAAATAAAATGTAATTGTA
Source organism: Centroberyx gerrardi (assembly GCF_048128805.1). Classification (NCBI taxonomy): domain Eukaryota; kingdom Metazoa; phylum Chordata; class Actinopteri; order Beryciformes; family Berycidae; genus Centroberyx; species Centroberyx gerrardi. The sequence continues at coordinate 22,373,819 of NC_136015.1, forward strand.
GGTAATACAGACTGTTTTTCTGTAGTTGTGGTCAGGGAGGAACCTCCATCATATAGGCAGTGGATGACACAACTGGCCAATATCCGATATTTAATAAACTGGATTTAAAAGACTGGCTGTTTTGATCCTCCTGATTCTAAGTCTAAAGTCTAAGTCTTATACACATTACTTAATTCGTTTGAAATATTAATTTTAAGCGGGTGAGACTGAGGGCACTGACTGATCTTCACCTCTGGATAGTGAGTTCAGATCAGAAGAGCAGGACATCTGGGTGCTACGACTTGGAACGCTCACATCCAAAAGCATTATTTGTGCATTTAAAATTAGCCCGTAAACAACATTACTCGCTTTTTGCAAGTAGTATTGTGTCGGTGTGACTCTAAGGAATAATTTGGATTTTTATTACCTTGGACTGCCGACACCAGTGGAGTCCCTGCCATGTTTAGAGCCTGTGTTCACACACTTACACAACTCATGACGCCAAGTGGGAGAAATCAAACCCCACACAAAAATTCCCACATTACCACTAGGAGGCTGATGTGAATATGTTTTTCCCCAGTCGGCAGCTCGTATTTACGGTAAATCCAATATGATGTGAAGGCAGCACCAGTCTAAGTGACCCTCCTGTTGCCGATTCTCTCTGATGCGTGTCGCTCTCCACAGAGCACTGATGATGGCATGAGCTGAAATATTTGCTCCTCTTGCACTTTATCTTTGCATTTGCACCTTCAGGCTTGTCCCATTAAGTAAACAGGAGTTTTGTTTTTTAAAGATTATTTTTGCCTGTATTTGAACGTTGACAGTGGAGATGACATGTGACAAAGGTCCCAGGCCAGATTCAAACCCAGGACACTGCAGTTAGATGGTACACACCTGTTGATGGATTGTTTTGGCTAGATTTTTGACAAGCTATTCTTTTGGCAGTGTGTGAAATAAGCTTTTGACTTTTTGTACCAGGTGAATGTTTATTCCCTGCACTCACACCAAGTCCTCAGAGCACAACTGCACTCTTCTATAGTTTTATACTGCCAAGTGTGCCGTATCCATCACCACACAGGAGCAACCTGAACCAAACTAAGCACTTAACCGCTCTTAGCTCACTGTACACTGTCTGGTCTCAGAGGCTAGGCAGGGCCAGGCCTGGTCAGTACTGGATGGGACCACCTGCTGGGTCTAAGCGCCTCGATATTCAGAGAAACTTGCAGCTGTACGACAGCGATATTAACACTACTTATTTTGCGATTAGGTTGCAGTTGCAATATCGCCAAGAAGCTAAAACTACAAATGAAGGCCACCACTGTGAGGCTTGAAACTCACACAACACTAGTGGGAATTGTGAGAATATTTAACATTGGACCTCCAATAGTTCATATTATAACATTAGTATTTGTAGGCTTGAGGGACGCTGTCTGATGGTTCTCATTCACACTACATCATTAAAGGGTAACTTAGGTATTTTTCAACCTGGACCCTATTTTCCCATCTTTTTGTGTCTAAGTGACTAAAGGGGACAACAATTTTTGAAATTGGTCCAGTATTGAGCGAGATCGCTTCAGCCGGCAGCCGCGAAACGGGCTGCAATGTAATCCGACGGGGCAAATCACACCGTCAATGTACGTCCACTAAAAGTGCTTGTTTTTGCCACTGAACCACTGCTGAACCACTTCTGAGAAATGAGAAATGAAAACGAGAAATGAAACGTTTTTCTTTACCTTTCGCTTGACTTGATTTCCTGCAACAACTCAACTCTCGCGAGACTTGGTTACACACAAACCGGATCAAGCGAAAGGTAAAGAAAAACGTTTCATTTCTCTGTAGGGTCCTTTCCATAATGTTGTCAGACACTTATAATAACAATCTGAGCCTGTCAGTGGCAAAAACAAGCACTTTTAGTGGACGTACATTGACGGTGCGATTTGCCCCGTCGGATTACATTGCAGCCCGTTTCGCGACTGCCGGCTGAAGCGATCTCGCTCAATACTGGACCAATTTCAAAAATTGTTGTCCCCTTTAGTCACTTAGACACAAAAAGATGGGAAAATAGGGTCCAGGTTGAAAAATACTGAAGTTACCCTTTAACTGTCTGAATTATAAAAGTGAATAAAGACATCCAGCTGCAGCCTTATATAATATAGACATTGTTTTGCTCATACTGTAAAATACAAGTCAGCAACACAGAGGCTGCATCATATATCAAAGATGATCATTTATTTTATCAAAAATAATAATTAAAAAAAATCATCACAGTGAATGATGAACCATTCCTCTGCATAATTGAGGCCCATTAGATCGTAGTTGAGATAACTACAATCCAGGTCATCATTAAGATCGGTTTAAAAAAAGACCATTTTGCATAATTTTCATGTTGACTGATGGGAAATTCACAACAAAGCAATAGAGATTCAGGAGGGAAAACTGAATTGGGGATTCTTTAGCCAAGGATCTGAATTTGACAAATTTCACCTCGCCCCGCGGCCCAGACAAAGGCCCACAACTCAGTCTAAATAAATACCTGGGTCTCGATAAATTCATCCATCAAATCTTACAACCATTGTTTATAAAATTAGAGCATTTTTGAGGATGGGCCTTGCTATATTTTAAAGGGTGGATTTACAAGGTTTAGTCATTACTTTTAGGTATTTTCTCCTAAAAATGGTTTTACCATTTGGGAATGAACCTCTCCAACTAGAGACTGTCATTAATGCTCGAACCCGGTGGAATCCAGCTGGGTCACGGTTAGGCTCAAAAATACTGGGGAAAAACATGAGGCATTTATCGTAACTGAATTATTAGCAACTGTGGGCTTTACATGGATTTGGTCCAACAGAGAGCTACAGTGGATTTGGACAAATATTATCTGGGTTCTGAATAGGCTGGGCTCAAATGTTTAGGTCCGAGTCAATCTCCACCGACTGAGTAACAAGAAGTAGTTATCTGGACCAGGCAGAGGCACGGGTCGAACTCATCAGGGTCACGGTGTGACCAACTTAGTCCTATGTCTCTGAAGTGTTAAAGGGAATACATTGTTTTTTCCAATTTTAGACATTTTTACCTTCAAACGTGTCAAAATCATGAGGAAAGAGTTTCTGCTTTTGTCCCTTAGCTACTCAAACAATAGCATATTAGCTTGGTCAGCATTCCTCATTCAAACCAAAAGCTATCTGTAAGCTATTGAGCCACATAAGACTGAAAGGGGAAAGTGAACAATGTCAGTTTGCAGTAATTTAGTTTAAATCTAAAAATATAAATGTTTTTTTAAAGTGTCAACGTATCCCTTTAACACCGCTGTAGTCGGCATCCCCCCCCCACCACCACCACCAGCAGCAGCAGTAGAGTATAAACCACCACACAACTCACTCACTCACTCAATGCATCATCATAAATAGCAAAAAGAGCATGTAAAACAATATCATCTCAAAATGCTTTTTATACAGAGCTTTGATCTCCTATTCTCTCTGGAAAGAAATGCAATCTAAATATAAAAATGTAAACAAACTGGCAGAGAGCTACCGCAGCCACTGCCAGTCAAGAGTCTGTGAAAACGAACCCATCATACCCCCCCCCCTTCCCTTCCCCTTCCCTTTCCCCCTCCGGGACACACGTCGTCCATTGTTCACATTTTCAGGCACTGGTTTGGTTGCGTGGCAGAGGCGGGGGGGGGAAGGGCTTCTTGTGTTCACCTAAACCGCGCAAACACAGTTCAAGAAGTCAACGGGCAATATTCCCAAGGGAAGAGAGGTTCTTTTTAACTCCGTATTCAGAGCTCGAACACATTTCAATGCACACATACCTACTGGGACAAGCACCAACAGTGTTGCATTGATAGGCAGGGAATACAGCGACGCAAGTGGGTGACTGGCAACATCACCCAAAAGGTCAGCTGAGGCCGACTTTTCTGCACCGACACACAAGGAAACAGGACAACCGAGGTCAACATCAGCCAACGTTTCTCTGGTCATAGAAAATAAAAATACTTCCAGGACACCAGAAGCTTGCTTTCCTGACAATATTGCCATTATTCTACTTAAGTCCGTTTTGAAAATATACATCTTGCCTTTGTTTGGTAACACGTAATGCAGTGACATGAGGTACTAATTTATTGTTTTCCTGGTCTTCCGTAGCTATGTATGGCTGCTGTATTTTTTGTAATATATCAATTGTTTTCAATCCTTCTTGATATTGTGGGATTGCATTTATATCAGCACTTTTCAACTTTGTTTAGAAAAAGGCTTTACAAACAGATTCTGTTTCTTCCTCTTTTTATAAGCCAACGGACAAGGACGTTCTCGGTGACGAGGCGCTTCTGAGAAATCAGTCCCAGAAGTTGAGATGTCCGCAGCTGAGGTGTGGAAGAATCTCGCAGTAGTGTAAAAGGTCAGGGGTGAAAGGTCATTCTGAGTCTGACAGGACGATGATCTCATCCGGGTCGCACTGGGTGGCCACGTTTACCTGGAAACACAAACAGTGACACAGTCAGGATAGGAGATGTGCAATCACTGAATGAAGTCTGCCTCTCAGTCTTACACACACACACACACACACACACACACACACACACACACACACACACACACACACACACACACACACACACACACACACACACACACACACTATTAGTACTGTGTAATATAGGGCTGGGCAATATGGAAGAAAATAAATATCACGATTATCAGAAGGAATTTTCTCGATATGAATTAGAGCTGCCCCCTAATAGTCGACCAAACCGTTAGTCGATGAGAAGAGTCTTAAATCGACCAAGTTTTCATTGGTCAGTTAGTCGCAGGAAAAAAACAAAACAAAAAAACAACCTCAAACTCCATTCGGGAGCTGCGCCTTGTCGTTAAAAAGTTATTAGACCAGGGTTGCCAACTTTGGGTACCTGGCTGGAGTGAGATTTTGATGCCATCAAACTACAAAGCAAGGAATCTCTGTCTGTCTGTATGTATGTATGTCTGTATGTATGTATGTACTAGTGCAGTGCCCGTTCAAAACGTGCCTGTCCGGAACGGGCCGATTGCTGCTTGCAGCTTTCTTGAGAACCGCTCGTGCCCGTACCGCTTGAGCCCCGCTGCTGCACAGAGCACTGTCCGCTTGTTTATTCAAAGTTTAGTAATATAGAACGTGTCGTGTCCAAATTGCACCAAATCTGACACTGCACATCCTTGGGTCCCCAGCAATTCACCCGCCAAGTGTGAAGTAGATCGGACGAATGGTTATGCAAGAGATATTTCACCGGTGTTTCTGACAGAAGTTGCGACTTGGGTGTGTTTTTTCAAAAAATATATATTTAAATAATTAAATTATTATCACAAACGTGCGACGACTAGTCGACTAATGGCTTGAACTAACGACTACTAGTCGACTAGGAAAATCTTTGGTCGGGGGCAGCCCTAATATCAATATACATCACGATATCTACTTAGTTATGGAAAATCACATGTTAAATAATCTAACTGATGTTCATTGTATTATTGGACTGAATAGTACTGAACCTCTGTAATCTTCAACTGACATTCTCAAATACTTCAGAAATAATTTTGCAAGGGACTTTTGTGATTAAAAATGATCACAATTCACAATATCAAAAACCTCAAACAATAACACTGATAGACGATAAATGATATATTTCTGAGCCCTTGAGTGACAGATAAGACCTGAGTCAGGGGCAACCTGAGCAACAAATATATGAACAACCTGAACAATAAGACGAGATGCATTTTCCGTTGTATTTACATTATTCTAGCTGTGTGGGGCCACAGCAACTAAATGAATGTAAAGGAGACACTGAGTTGGAGATAATTTTCTGTCTAAACCAATTGTACATGAACTGAACAGTTTGAAAATCAAGGCTTGCAAACCCAAAGTCTATTTTGTTAATCCAGAAATGGGATTGTAACCCGACTTTTGCAAGGTACAATCCTCATGTTACAAGTATGAATCGCAGTTTATGCCTTAAATTCTCATTTTCCATCTCGGTGCCCCCACCTTGTTTTTCTTGGGAGGCGGCGTCGACTGGGAGCTGGTGACCAGGTCCTGGGTGGGAGTGTCTGCTCTGGTGGACTCAGCCTGCTGGGGAGGACTGCAGCTCAAGACACCCATGTCCAGAGGGATATCTACCTCACTGGAGGGAGAGAGAGAGAGGGAAGGAAGGATGAAGAGAGAGGCATGGGGTGATGAAAAGAAGAAGAGGAGAGACAGAGGAGGTTTCAGGAAGGGAGGACAAGAGAGGAGTGAAAGAAGAGAGGACAAGGGAGGGATATAGAGAGGGATGAAAGGAGAAAGAGGGAGAGGAATTAGGGAGGAAGGAAGAAGGGGGGGTGGGTGGAAGCAGAGAGGTAAGCGAGAAGGACAATACAAATCTGTCTGACAAAAACAACTTTGTAAACTTAAAAAAGCAAAATTATCGGGAATTTAGAAGAACAGCTTAATTTTCAGATTGTAAACCACACATACAATTTTTTTATTTTTTTTTAAAGATTATTTTTCTGGGATTTTGCCTTTATTATAGGAGAGAAAGAGGGGAATGACATGCGACAGGACGCCGCACATTTTAAAACACGTATGAGTTTTGAATGAGAAAGGTTTAACAAGCTCTAGGGAATTGCAATGTGCTCTACCTAGAAAAGACAGTAAAACATTCAAGTACAACCATGAAAATCACTAAAACTGTAGTTAATATTATAGTCCACAACAGCAGCGACATGTTCTTGTTTTCTGTATTTTATGTCCTGTTAGTTTTCCTCCTATACTGTCGTCTCATATCTATTTTATTGATTCATTCTGTTGTATTTTCACGTTAAAAGGTCTCTCTGTGCACTCTCAGTGGGCTCACCCCTGGCCTTGCATAAATAAAGTTTTGAATTGAATTGAATTAGCAGCATCTTTCACCAGCTGCCTTACCTGTCATGGATGATGGTGTGGTTGATGTTGTGGGAGTTCGCCGACGTGATATCCTCCCTCTTCCTCTTCCTGCTCCTCGTAGTTCTGGGGCTGGGCGGCGGCGACTTGCCATTGGTGGTCTGCGTGTCACATTTTTCTGCGTCCTCAATGGTTAGGATCACTACCGGTGACGGGGGCAAAGAAACCTGATTGGCTGCCGCTGGGGAGAGGTCCTTGGTGTCCTGAGAGAGCTTGCTGGTGCTCACCAGCACGGCTGGCACGTGATTGGAGGAATCCACAGCCTCCTCGTTTCCCGCAACGTCGCCACTGGGCGACTGATTTTCGTTATCGGGCTGCGTGGGCTCCGATTGGCTGGGGCTGTCTCTAGGGGAGGGGTTGTCAGACATCGGGGAGATTCCGGGCTTGTCGTCGTTGGAAACGGCACTGAGTCCACTTGTGACCGGCTCTTTTTCCTCTTCGTCTTCATCCCTCTTAATGCTTCCTTCTTCCTCTCCACTGCCGCTGCCTGACAACTCCGTCCCCTGCTCCTCCTTGTTGCTGCTGTCGTTCGCTTGCTCTGCCTCATTGCTGTCCTCTTCCTCTTCCTCGTCCTCATCATCTATAGAAAGGGAAAATTCTTAAATCATGTAATAAAATATTTCTGCTTGTCTCTCTGTCCTCCTCTCTGTCATTGTCGCTTTCTCTTAGCACTCAATACACACACACACACACACACACACACAGTAATATGAAGCAAAACATGATATGACACTAAATAATCTTCCCACTTTTTCAGCGCTAGCTGTGCAGAGCAATTTGATGTCTGCCATCTCCATATGATCCTAGTTAGCCCAATCCAAATTCATTTTGGAAGAGTCTGAAAAGCACAATCTGCAGACTGTGAAAATTTAATTTCCAGTCACTGCCATCATCACCAGTGTGTCCTCTACAACCTGCCCTAAAACACTGATAACAGTGATAACAAGGTGTTTCCTATACAGGCAACATACTGGCTTTCATTTCTTACAGGTCTGGCAGGAAACCCAACAATGGAGTAACTGTCAAAAATTCATCCTAACCCGGTCCACCCTGCTGGGTGCTGGCCTGGATCTCTTCCTCTATGTCTGGATCCGATGATTCGTCATCTTCATCATCCTCCTCCTCTTCTTCTTCCTCCTCCTCCTCCTCTACCACCCCATTCACCTCTTTTGTTCCTTCTCCCTCCTTCTCTGATTTGTGGCCCTTGTGAAAAGGGGATGAGTGAGAGAAGAAAAGAGAGACAGGAAGGAGAAAATAAAAAGAAACAGTCAGTAACAGCATTTTACCACATTTTTTGACAACACAATCAAATAAATTAAATAAAAGCAACGTAATTTCATGCGACTGTAGTGCTTTGCAATATTTTCAGTTATGGTTCCACATCTTCCCCGCTTAACAAATGCAGAGGAAATATTTCTAAAGCAGAAGACGCCTGTGACGCTCCTCCTCCTCCAGCTGCCCTACCTCTTTCTCCTGCCTGTCTTTCTCCAGTCGTTTGGTCCTCTCCTGCTCCTCCGTGTCGTCTTGTTTGACAGCATACTTGGTGATGACCTGCTCCAGGCTGGACAGTGCCATCTCCCTGTTGGTACGCAGCTTACGGAGAAGTGAGGCGTCCGACAGAGCCGGGTCCGAGGCTTTGGGGGGTTGGGGGGCGGTGGAAGAAGGAGGGGAAAGTGACAGGGAGAAAGGGAGGGAGGAAAGAGAAGGAATGACTGAGTCAAAAATGAGCAACTGCTGGTTATCAAATGTCAAAATCTGTCTCCTGATATCCATAAAACCTTGCATTTTGGGGTAATTGCCTGTAGTTGGCAGGTAACAAGCCATCGTTTGGAGGTCCCATTCTGTTCTGAAAACCTAGCTGGCTGGTAAAACAGTGAAAGCCGCTGGTGAATTTGGGGGATCGGCCTGCCAAGCGGTAGTTTCCAGACCTGCCCACACCCTCACCTGGCTTGTAGAGGTCGGTGAGGTGCGAGCCGAAGTTGTACACCAGGTCAAGGTGCCGTCTCTCCTGCAGTTGGCTCCCCGTCTCTCTGAAGGCCTCCTGGGCGATCTGGTTCAGCTGCTTCCTGCTCAGGCAAAGGTTGTAGCGTTCGTTGGCTCGCAGGACCTGCTGGAGGATGTCTGGGTAATCCGGAGGGTTTCTCTGGGCCTCGGGACTGTTGATGTAACGCTCGATCTGACAGGAGGGAGGGACACAGGGAATCAGGAGGACATCAAAATGATCTCAATAAAACTAATACCAATACAAACAGCTCTACTACTGCTTCTCCCACTATGCTAGTTGATTGGTATAACCATACTCTAACCAGGATCCGTCTCCCACCCACAGACTTATGGCTGTCTTTGTTTTTACCGCTGTCCTCTTCTTTTCTCATGTAACTTTGGTTCTGTATCTTTTGTTTGTCTTGATTGTGAAGCACTTTGTAAACATTGTTTCAGAAAAGTGCCATACAAAAAAGCCATTACTATTACTACAGCTACTACTACCACCACCACTATCAATCATAATAACAACAATAATAATAATAATGATAATAATAATAATAATAATAATAATAATAAACACTGATAATATTTCTACAGGCTTACGCGAGCTAAATTTGTTCAGTCTTACAAAACCCTTCTTAAAATCTATTTTGTTAAATACTTTTTGTAATAACTCTTATTCTTAGTTTCTCTTTGTTCTTATTTATTATTGACTAATTACTCAAACTGGTGGAAAGTGCTGCTGTTTTTAGCTTCAGTACAGAAATACAAACTGTGCGGGTGCGACAAAGAAACCCCTAAGGACTTTGTCTGGACCCAGAGCAGCCAGATCACCTTCTTGTTGATCTCTGGATAGCGCGTCCTGTTGTAGACGATCCTCTGTTCAATCACTCTGCCTGTTAATGTGCTGCAGTCCTTCAGATCACACAGCTTGTCGTAGATCTTCATCATCTGGAGGAGGGAGGAGGGAGGAGAGAGGAGTGAGAGAGAGAGTGGGGAGGAAGGGCAACATGCACTCATCCATCCATCCATCCGTTTATCTATTTGCAGCCAGATTTGCAATTCCAGGATGTTCCCCTTTCCTGAAAGATGTCGCCCCACTGCTGACTTTGTTTATGTCATGATTCTCTGGATTGAGGGCATTTTCTCTGACTGAGCTGCTGACTGTATGTGACAGCTAAGCATGAGTAATTTTAAATGTTTAAGCTAAACTCTTCAAGAATCTAGTGAATATAACTAAAAACTTTAAAGCCAAATAAAATCTGGCTTGGGGCCAATGTCTTTCTTCAAAACAGAAAAGTACCGCTGAGATTCAAAAATAAAATCTCTCTCAGAAGGGCAACCTGGTTAAGAAAGCAGCAGTACGTAGTTACTGACAAAACAAAACCACTTAATATCAAAACAGCAACACATTTTCAGTATATGCCAGTAAATTACTTCAAGAGAGAGGAGGAGCTCAAAGAGTCAGCAAGAGAACAAGCAAGAGAGAAAAGGAGTGAAAACTTGACTGGTTGATAAAAAGTTCATGAACAACTATCCATGACATCGCTAAAACGTTTTGGGTATGTATCAGAACAGCTTTTTGCTTTTTCTTATGTCCTTTTTTTCTGAGGTATTGGAAAATTATTCTTGACACTGATTTTTAGGTATGAAAAGGCATTGAAAATCTTCAAAATGTTGGATTCTTACAATGCCATCTGAAATTTCTTCTATTTTATGCCCATTTTTGTTGGGGAAATCAATTATATGTACTCTGATTCCGTTTAGAAAAGCAAATGGCAGGGATAAACATTTCACAGAAAAAAAAAGGAATTCATCACATAATCAAATGTGCTTTAATTTACCCATGACAGTATTTAAAAAAACATATATAGGTTTACAACTACTACGAGAAAAAGCCAAAGACGCCCAGCCCGATTCACGACCATAGGAGCCCCCACCCTAATCAAACTCCAGCCTGACCTTGCGTTTGAGCCTGTGCTCCTGGATGTACCCGGAGTCCTCGGCTTCCAGGTCCTCCAGACTCATCTCCTTCTCCTGCAGACGGCGGATCTCATCGTTGTAAACCTTCAGCAGGTTCTCCAGGTATGCTATCTGAGAGACAGGAACAGACAGGAAGAGGCATGTCACTCTGCTTTATATCACCTTCATTTATGCACTGCAAAGAAAATTTGTATTCCAGACACACCGCCTTGGTGAAATTTATTTCATTACATTCCACAAGGATAAGAGTAGAGCAACCCACACACCTTTGGTTGAAAAAAGCCTCCATGAATCTTTCCATAAGCTGAGATTCAGGCAAAAAGCACTGATGATAGTCTCCAAGGACTGAAACATCTGCTGGGTTTTTTTCTATTATTTTTTTTTATTTATAGCACTCATGTCTGAATAAAAGAGAATTTTCAGTTAAAATATGGTCTGGTTCATGGAAGCTTCTTTGCCCAAGGGGATTGGTATGTAGGTTACTTTACTCCTGATCCTTACAAGATGTTCTCAACAAATGTACCCAGAGCAACCTTTTGCATCTCAACTACTACCATAAGCACAGTATCAAAGTCTCTTTGCTACTATTTTCATTACATTCCCCCTATAAATATTGAATTTTGTCTCAGTGAGAGGAGAATTTACTTTTTTTTTTTATACAGACCAAGTATGTTTTGAGTTAATAACTCATGCACCATTTTGCTCAGAGTCTGCAATTTCAAAAGTTGGTCTCTTACATGCTGAAGGCTGTGTTCTTCACAGCAAAATTAAAACGTCACTTCTCTGCATATGTTTTTGTCAATGGCCTCTATGAATTGTTAACTTCTATTTGTTACAAGGCAGCTTTTCAAATGTAGGTAATCCTATTCTGTATCAGAGTTACAGTGTGCCGATGCCTTCAGGTCTCAGGTACTACACACCAATAACAGGCATAACATTAATCCAGGAGTGGGTTTAGCCAATAATATCAATGCACAGATATATCAGTCACGCCACAGACTACCTGTTCAGTACCAACCTGTTTCCTAGATGCCCTCCGTGTCTTTTTCTCCTTCTCTTCCTGCTCTGCCTCATTTTTCTCCTCCTTGTCATCCTGCAGCCCAGAGGTGGAGGGTTGCTCATCTTCCGCCACAGTCTGCTCCTCCTTTTTCACCCCATCTTCCTCCTCATCCGCCTTTACTTTGGTCTTGTCCTTCCGTTTTAGCGATACAGAGGTAGACGGGGAAGAAACTGAGGCTGAGGTAGAAGGCCCGGGCTCGACCTTGGTGATGGGTTGCCTCCTCTTGGCGGCATGCTGCTTGAGTACGGTGCACAGCTCGTTGATGTAGACAAAGGTTTTGGAGCGGTTGGCCTGTGCGCGAGTCAAGCACCGGCCCAAGGTGTTCCTGAACTCCACAGAGGAGAGGAAGTCGGGGGAGGCCTTGCTGTGCTTGGTTTGGAGGAAGGTCAAGACCTCGGGGCAGTCCTGGGTGAGAGCCGAGCAGTGCTCCACAAACTGGTGAGAAGGAGGGAATAAGACCGGGAGGGAGGGAAGGAAAGTGGAAGGGAGGGAGGAGAGAGAGAGAGAAGAAAGGAGAAAGACAAGGAGGGACAGAACGAGAAGAAGGATGTTGGAAAGAGGGAGGAAGAGAGAACAGATCGTTAGAACAAAAAGATAGATACAGTAAATGGATAAAGGATTAGCATGAGGAAAGAGATGGAGGGATGGTTAAGAGGGAGACCAGTCAAAATACTTTTAGCGCAACAGGGTTCATCTCAGGTGAAGACAGAGCAAAACAGGCCAATCAGTTGGTTAGTCCTTCAGGGGTCCAGCAGCATCTCTTTACTAGGGCTGGGTAAAAATGCTATACTATTACATTGCGATTAAACTTTAAATCAACCACAGCCATATGCCAATATATTTTGGCTGTAGCTGGTACTTGTGTCTAATGTACCAGTCATTTTAGCAGGTAAACAACCATCATTTGGAAGTCCTATTTGATTTAAAAGATCTAGTTGGCTTGTAAAATAGTGAAATAGGCTGGTGATTACTGGAACTTACCAGCCACTGTGGCCATTACAGAAAAAAAATATTTTTGTGCCCTGTGTGCCAGCTCACCTCAGTGAACAACCTCTGATTCTCTGCCTGTAGAACATGGCTGTCCTTCTTTGCTGAGGCAAAAGGCGACTGGGTGATGTGGGTGGGGGCAGGCTGCTGGGCTCTGAGTGGCGAGATGTGGTTGGCCGGACGGCGAGGGGAAGAAGTGGTGGCGGAGCACGAAGGTTGGGGACTCTCCTCTTCATCATCATCAAGGATTATGATGCTCTCCGCCATCGAGGCGGGGGCAACTGCCATCCAAAGCGCTGGTCCGTTCTGCTTTCCAACAGTGGAGAAAGAGAGAGAAAAATGTTCATCAGACAGCAACAGGATTTCACAGCTATGGTTCAGCTATCCAGTGCTAACTGGATAGCTGAACCCCTTAAGGTCAGGTGATAAGAGCTTCAGTGGACTAGTGAGAACATGATGACATAAACATACAGAAACATAGCCACTGTGGTAGTGGATTTGCTCAGCTCTGTCTAGTCATCAGGCTCCAGACTCCAATGCACTTTCCTTTGCTGGGCATGCAAAGGAGCCATTTCTAGCGGTGTGTTTTGCCGACAGATGTAAACACTCCAACGAAACAGGACGCTGGGATGACAGCAGGTCGCCGTCATTAAAGCTACCCGGCATGTCCATATTTGCAACATGATCTGTAGTTTGACACGTGAGATGAGCAGGCAGACAACACAACCGCTCTAAACGAGTCATGCTTTGTCAGACACTTGAAAGCGCGAGTTTAAACAGCCGAGTAGTCGAGACAAGAAGACAGATAACGTTGTACAGTATGATGGAGAACAGACAAACACTGAGGAAGGCAAGTTTGCGTTGCCACACACATAACATACTCACACATACGAACCTCTTATTTTGAACTGTTCGACTTGGAAACAAAAGAGGATAATCCACCAGACTGTGCACCATTGACGTTAAAATTCGGCGTTAGCTAACCTTAGCACTAGCTAGTTAGCAGTGTGACTTTGCTAATCAAATAATGCGCTGACAAAATAACGAACCAGAAATAAAACCGGCATACTGTCGTATTGTGTTGTTGGACTTAGTTATATACATAGATCGGAGATTATCTTGTTCATTTCTTCTGTAAACTAACGGACTTTCTGTTTACCAAAACAATGCTCGTCAATTTAACTACGCTGTCGAGCCAGCAAATTCACCCGCTCAGGTCTTACCAGCGTCAAAGCCTCCGATTGGTTGACAGCAGTACGTTGTTCAGTAACGCCTTTGGCCATTGGCTAGTAATGTTACGTCTGACACCGAAGCTCCGAAGAGCGATTCAAACTCGGAGGTACTTTCAAGTGAACCACAGTTTCGGAGCTTGCTTTGTTACGGAAAATGTCACGTGAATGATGACGTTCGAAGCAGCGACTGCTTCGTTCCCGCAGTGAATCACATGACTGCTTCGATTTGCCGAGTACCGGGTTTGTCAGATTTGAAACGTATTGGCGGCTTTCCCTTTAAAGGGTAACTTCAGTATTTTTCAACCTGGACCCTATTTTCCCATCTTTTTGTGTCTAAGTGACTAAAGGGGACAACATTTTTTGAAATTGGTCCAGTATTGAGCGAGATCACTTCAGCCGGCAGCCGCGAAACGAGCTGCAATGTAATCCGACAGGGCAAATCGCACCGTCAATGTACGTCCACTAAAAGTGCTTGTTTTTGCCACTGACAGGCTCAGATTGTTATTATAAGTGTCTGACAACATTATGGAAAGGACCCTACAGAGAAATGAAACCTTTCGCTTGATCCGGTCTGTGTGTAACCAAGTCTCGCGAGAGTTGAGTTGTTGCAGGAAGTTACACACAGACCGGATCAAGCAAAAGGTAAAGAAAAACGTTTCATTTCTCTGTAGGGTCCTTTCCATAATGTTGTAAGACACTTATAATAACAATCTGAGCCTGTCAGTGGCAAAAACAAGCACTTTTAGTGGACGTACATTGACGGTGCGATTTGCCCCGTCGGATTACATTGCAGCCCGTTTCGCGGCTGCCGGCGATGCGATCTCACTCAATACTGGACCAATTTCAAAAATTGTTGTCCCCTTTAGTCACTTAGACACAAAAAGATGGGAAAATAGGGTCCAGGTTGAAAAATACCTAAGTTACCCTTTAATATATCCATGGCGCATCCCTGGGTATGGACCAAGGAGGTTCCAATATGGATAAGGACATAAGGAATTGGCTATATAGGTCCTGTGAAGACAATATGGACCAATTCGTAAACATGGACTAGTCTCATATGAAGCTTCGAGTGCTGAACCCATTTTCGACCCAGTGTGTCGGAACCATAATGCTTCAGAAAGCTTCATTCTGCCATCTTAAAACCAGCCTTTATATGGCTATAAATGTATGAAAGTTTGGGGGAAATAAAACATATTTGTGTTTTCATTTACTACAATTCCATACTCAATTGGATAGTTTTTTGTTTTCACCTAAGTAATTTGTATTGTATTACTCTCAACCCTTATAGTATGTTTGACTTTAAGGCTTTTATTTTGAAAAATACAGACAGGATGTCGTGTCTTTTTTTTAACTGCGGGCTTGACACTAGTTGCAGGACGCTCCACTTCCCTAACCTGTGATAAAGCTACTTTGCAACAGGTTTCAGGTGCTTTAAACAATATGGCCTACCAGTGTGTTTCAGAACAGAGTCGTTTCCAAGCAGGACAGTGCACGACAACAAATATGTTTAAAAGAAAACTTTAATTGTGCAATGTAAATCATCCAGTGATGAATTCTAATACAGCTCGTTCGCAGTGGAAATGTGTGCTCTCTTCGTACCATTTCCTTCAAATTCTTCTGTCACACATATTCAATGTTGCATTAGCCCACCCATTAAGAACAAAGGCCCACAAGCATTAAACATTGTCCACCACTGGGTAATGCCTGGAGTTAGAAAATTATTTCTCACATTGTCTTTACGATACACAAAAGACAATGTCCCCCCGCACACATACGCAAGAAACCCAGGATATACATACATTTAATTTCCTCTAATTACCTATTTACAACTCAATTTCAGCAAATCTTTCCCAGCAAGGACAATAACATTCAGGCCGAAAAATAGAATTCCTGTGAGTTTGGACAGTTCAGTCTACACTTTACTGTCCAAGATCACTATAATAAGATATGTTAATTCTCTTTTAAGGTGGATATTTCACACACACACACACATACAAGGGCTCAACTACACTCTTACAAACTGTCTTCCTTAACAGTTTAGTTATTTGGCTTGTAAGCATAAGGGTAAATCCCGTTTTTTATGTTGATATATTCAGAGTTCCTACACATTTCTAATTTCCACACCTTTTTAGGCATTTTTTGGCCAATGTTCATTATGATATATGCTGACAGTAGCAGGGCAAGCAGAAGACTGTTCTTCAATACAACAAATATCACAATAGGTGTTTCTGGAGTACAAAACAGAACAGCAACACTTTCCCAGACTTTTCTGAACAATTCACAAACTTGTCAAACTTGTTTTTCACAATTTTACAAACCTGTATTGGAACACTCTTCCTGGTACTCTACAGCACAATATTAGAACAACAGAATTGCTGGTTGTGTCTATTGCTAAGTATTATACTATTTAAACAGGATAGTGAAATTCAACCAGAGCTCAACCAGACTTCAACCTAGGTCATCAGGGGAAAAGGTGACTTCAAAAATTAGACAAATTCAGCACTGCACTAGCAGTTAAAAAAAAAAAGTAAAAAATCACTGTCTAGACACACAGGCAGTCAGTCACTGCTGAAATCCCATCTTTGCCCAAGAGCTTATGGTCTTTCCATAAATTATAAAACCGGACATCATAAAGGAAAGGTTTGACGGTTCAGTAGCTTGCTCCCACAGTACTCGGCTTCCTTCATCTTCACTTCTCCTTCTGTAATTGGAAAAAAAGTTGACAGTTATTATTCAGAAGAGAAACAAGAGACACAAAGAGGCAACTTCTAGGTTATAAAACTGAATGTGAAAAAAAGTGACCAGCTGGAAGATTTAAATAAAAACATTCAGAATAAAGTATAAAGAAGTATACGTATAAAAAGAAGAAGCATAGAAGTAGAAGTATTAAAAAAGAAAAGTAAAATTACCTTCTCTTGTTTGCCAGCCTCATCTGAGCCTGGTTAAAATTGAATAAAAGACAAAAAGTTAGATGCATGCACTAAAGGGAAATATCTTATCTACATCCTTTATATTGTATATGCAATGTTCACAGCACACAGTTTCATCCCATATCATTATACAGTATTATTATTCTTATTATGATTATTATTATTATTATCAAATGCTGAGATAAGATCCAGCTGTCACGCAACCATGAAAATGATTAAGCAGGTGGAGAAAATGGATATATGAATGGATGAATGAATTATTATTATTGTCATTATAGACGGTAGTTTTCTGGTTGTTGTGTTTGACTGGATCGTTTTCTACCTGAGCTGATGAAGGTCCAGGAGACGAGCTTGATAAGACCGTACAGCACCAGCGCCACTCCAACCATCGCCATGGAGTCCTCGATGGAGGGAGCGCTGAACCCTGAGAGGTGTGCAAGAAAAAGACGAAAGAGAGAACTCAAGTCTTATTTGATCTTGATTCATTTGCCAACACTTGCATCTTTGTTGTGAAGTTTGATGAAATATTTGCGGTACAGAATCATAGCAGAAGCAAACGGCTCTCAATTTAGTTTCAGGCGGTAAGTGTAATGTGTCTGTGTGTAGAAACGCCCAATACTCAGACTGCTGCCTCCTCTCTATAGTTCATACATCCCACTGAGCTGTCCCAAAAGCATGCTGAGATTCACTTGACGCAATTGCAAGTTGATAAAACCAAGGTGATCTTGCCGTTCAAAGGGTCCCATAGCACAACATGATCATAATCTACAGTACTGTGCAAAAGTCTTAGGCACATGTAAAAAAAAATCCGTAAAGCCTAGATGTTTTCAACCATAATGAAATGAAAAGTTTCTAAATATAAAAAAAAAATACTATAAAGAGCAGTCTACTGACACTAATGCAGAAAACAAAAAAATAAACATCTAAGACAAATCTAGGGTGCCTAAGACTTTTGTACTGTATCTGCGGAGGCTTGATAGGGTTGTTGATCAATACCAATGACTCAATGATTACTTAGCCGGGTGCTGAGATTTCTGGCTTTCAAAACTCACTTTACAGCCCATACTCTCGCTCACTAGCCAAAAAACTAAATGACAAAGCAGTAACATTAATGCAGTATTTTGCACCATGATATGTTGCCTTTTCACTAGACATTTATCAGTTCTATCGAAGCTGTTGCAATTCCTACTGGTTGCCAAAAGAGTTCGATAAAGGTCATAGATTGCTTAATAATGCCCCTTTAAACCAGCAGTCTCATTGCAATGCGTTACCGATGACGTTGAGGGTGACGCCGGCCCGTCGCGTGCCCCCAGGATGGACGGCCACGCAGGTGACCTCCCCTCCTCTGCCCAGGTCCAGTTTGGCCGTGTCCAGCTCCAGCGTGGTGGTCTGGCTGAAGGTGCCGTCCCAGGCCTGCCTGTGGCCCGTCACGCTGCCTGATCCCAGGGGCCTGGACTTCCCGTCGGCCCCCGTGAACTCCCAGCTCAGCTCCAGGGAGAGGGGGGCGAAGCCGGACGCCTCGCACTGGACCTTCACTACCTGGCCGGGGACAGCGAGGGGCAGAGGGGAGGGGAAGATGGAGAGGGATGGAGGTTCTGGGAAGAGGGAGAGCAGAGTGGAGGAGAAGAGAAAAGAGGAAAGACAAGAAGAGAGAAGGTTAATAATGTCAGTAATGTCACTGAGACAATTTAGTTTATTCCTGAGCTAACTATGCTCTTGACAATATGACAATACATGAACACTAACATGGACAGGGATTGATTATTGGCAAACTTAAGCACAATTCTTCTTTCAAGGACTATCTCTAGACTTGCAATAACCCTCCAGAGAGAGAGAGAAGGTTCTCCATCAGTCTGACATCAGTCTGAATTGTAGTCTGCTATTTTAATTTGAAAAGTGCCTGGATCATTATGGAAAAATGTTCTACTTTGAATCTACTGCTACTCTAAAAATGTCCTGTCTTGATTCAGCCTATACCAAGTTCATGAAAACTTTTGCATCGTCTGTTCTAAACAACCGGCGACTGGTAGCTCTTTCCTGGGAAAAATCCTCTGCTGCACAGGAACAGCGGTTTGTTCGGAAAAGACAGAAGAAGAAGAACTGGGTAGTTAGCATGAGCAGCGATAGCCACCATGGCTGAACAGACACAGAAAAGAGAAACTCAAACTGCATCAACAGAAAATCCAAGCTCCGCCCACACTGTTTGATTGACAGGTGATCTGTGGGAAGTGCAGTGCAGAAACACCACCGCTTGGCACCGGAGAGGTCAAGCACAAGGGCAGGGGTGGACTTAGTGATTTGGGGGCCCTAGGCAAAGGCAAGCAAGGGGCCCCCTGAATCCCAACTCTCTCCCATTTTAATCCATCCTTTCTAATGTATATATTACCTTCAAGCTAGGGCTGAGAAAAGTATGCATGCAAGGGCACTTTTCTTTTGTTTTGTTACTTCTTTCTCAGATACTGATGTAGTGGCAAGCAAAATGAGCTTAAAGTCAAGTGGCAAAATCACACTAGATAGCCCACTATAGCCTGAGTGATTGGGGGGGGGATTTCAAGATTGAAATCATTTATTGTAAGAGAGGGGTGTACATTTCTTTTATATTGATTAAAAATAAGTTTACATTCTATTCTTGTCTTCTGTGGGGCCCTCTGGCTGCCGGGGCCCTCTGGCTGCCGGGGCCCAAGGCAGTCGACTACCTTTGCCTAATGGTAAGACCGCCCCTGCACAAGGGTTCAGCGCATCGCTTTTCCCTCACCTACAATCTCCAGGTCGACCGCCACCTGGGCCAGAAGGTACGGCAGGTACACCGTGCAGATGTACGTCCCCGAGTGGCGCACTTTGGCTTCCCGCAGGATCAGGGAGGCGTTTCCTCTCTCGTGCAAACCCTGAAAGTCCAGCGCCGCCCCTTCCTCCTGCGTCTCAGCGAAGCGGTCCGTCTTGCCGTCGTAGGCCAGAACCAACCGCCCGTCACCTCTGAACTGGTAGCGCCACTCCACGGCGAAACCCGACCCGGAGAGAGGCGAGGAGGAGTCGGTCCAGAAGCCGCAGTCCAGCAGCGTCGGTTCCCCGAGTCTGGACTGCACCGAGACCGTTGTACTGGACACACTGAGGACCACTGAGGAGATGCAGAGACAGAGACAGTGAGAGTCAAACTACCACATCTAACTGAAATTAATCACGTGCTACATAATGCCTCTCCACTGGAAATTGGGCATGTAAACTAAAAAGATTTATCTGGCCAAGAAAAAAAATGTACTGGCCAAAATAATTAATCTAACATTTTCATTGAAATATGTCACCCTGCCTGTTTTCAAAGCTATTTTAGGTTCAGAATCAGGTACTACTAAGAGCAGATTTACATTTAATACTCCCTCACTCTCTTATACAATGGATGAAAATAACATTAAGTTTCATTAAACTATAGTTAACCATCCAAAGTTTAGATGCTACCACTTTGTTTAGAGGAGTGTAACAGGCAGCCAATCAGGAGCCTGTTTGATACAGAGCCATTGTTTTATTTATTTCAATGGTTCATGGTCAGAGAGAGAGTGTACGGTGGCCAGGAGGGACAAAGTTTGAGAAGTGGCAAATGGAATAGTCTGCAAAAAGCTTTAAGAATCGGTCTCTCGTTCAGCAGCAGAACTGGTTACCGTCGGGCTCTTTGGTTGCCGTGGCAGCGCGCATGATACTGGAAAGCACCAGCTGTCCGTCGAGCCCCTGCAGGGCGGCCGAGAACCAATCGGCCTGCAGGTATATGGGGCTGAGGGCGGAGTCGGTGAGCGCGGCAGCCCACTGGAGGGTGGAGGGCTGAGGCAGGAAGGGGTTGAGCTCGCACTGCGGCTTCTGGACGGATCCCCTGGGCGGGTCGAGAGAGGCGTGGCAGAGGGTGGCGGCCGGGTCTGGGGAGAGAGAGAGAGGGGGGGGGGGTCAGAAAGGTAAATATGTAGGAATATGTGCAGAAAGTTCATGCATCATCACTGACTTTGCTTACATGGAAATGAAAACGTGTTCAAGTCGGTCATTTTAAAACTAACCGGTGATATAGTAGACTCTGTCAGGATTGATGTCCGAGGGAGGCTGCTGTCGACGCTCTGCGCTCCCGCTGTCTGCCGCGGTCCTGATGTGGAGCAGGGACTTTTCCTGGCTCGTGGCTGCGGTCAGGCCTCCTCCTCGACTCGTCTTCTCCTGGACGAACCAGCACTCCAAGACCGGACAGCTGCTGCCATAGACTTTAGGACAGAGAGAGAGAGAGAGAGAGAGAGAGAGAGAGAGAGAGAGAGAGAGAGTAGCCCACTGAGATGTAAGAGCAAATTAAGATCCTTAATGAAAAATGAACACAATATTCCTATATGTACTTACAGTGCATCTGTGGTATTCAATAGTGAGTGTATACTGCTTTCTCAAATTACACTTTATGGTATTTTTTAATCTTCTATGGTATCACTACAATATGTCTATAGTGAATCACAGTTTTGCTGTGATGTTCGTGTGGTATCTGTCTAAAATTCATGATAGGATTATTATAGTTACAGACATAAAGAGTTTGGTAGACTTGGATCATTTGGGTAGAGTTTGTCATCGAGATCCAGTCATTAATTCATGGGATTCAGGGATTTATAGACTATTGCAAAAACAAACAGAGAATTTCAACACAGGGGCTTATAATGCAAAACAAATAAATGTATTCATTAAATGTATAATTTTACAAAAAAGTAGTACAACAAAACAGTAGGACAAAGGCCCCATATGAAAAATAGGGAAAGAAATCCTGTAATGAATTTTAGAAGGATGATATATAAATATTAACAAATTGTACCACAGAAAATCCTTAAGTAATATCGTAGCAGATACAAAAAATACAATGAAGTAACAATAAAGTCACTATAAACTCAGTATTGGATACTGCAGACACACTATAAGGCCCTATAAGAATATTATTGGAATATTATAGTGATTTACAGGAAACCTCGACAGGCATGAGAAAAAAAAATATTGATTCTCTTGGGGGATCAAATGTCTGTGCCAGCTATTTCAAAATTTCAAAATAACAACTTAAAAAGACTAGGGGGAAAAAGCTTTACAACGGTTCTGCCATTTTTGATCTCCTTAGCTATTACAATGTATTGATTCATCTTTTTTTTTTTTTGTCCTGTTTTCATCACAATATATTGACCTAGAACAGAAGTGCCCGCTAACTGTTGTATTGAACAAGTTATTGCTGTTGGTGCACTTACTTGGTAAATGGTAAAAAAAAATAAAAAAAATAAAATGGTTAAACTTGGAAAAACGATCACTGGCAAAACATTTTTTTCACCTTTTCCTGAGTCATTATATTGAAGATAAAGATGGGATAAAATTAGGAGGCTGTGAGGTTTTGGGTTCACGCCTGTTCCCTGCCCACCTTCAGTTTATGGAGCAGTAGTGCACTCCTGCCCTCTGGTGGCTGAAAATAATATCACATTCAACAGAGACTACACGTGAACCCAGATGATCCCAAAACATTAAACACTTCTGCAGGAAAACTAATTTCAGAACGTAGAAAAGGATGCTGCCGATTTTTTCACCTTTTCGTGAACCATTTGACTGACATAAACACGGCGGAGAAATGATTAAAAAAAGACAGCCACAGACCACAGAGTCCACAAGTAAATTAGAAATACATGACGAGTACTGTTCGCCTAGTAATGACCTTCCACCAAAAACACCGGAAATCAAGTGTAACAGTTAAACATTTTATTGGAATGACTAAATTACAAACTACGACTGTCGAGGGTCTGTCAGAAGCCTCGATACGTGCCGTTTTCTCTTCCACTGGAGATAACGTCACGCCAAACTCCGTTAAAAAATACGGCAGTTTAATGTGACCTACCTTACATCTAAAAGCACATAAGTGGTAGAACATGACTTAAGACCTCTTACGAACTGTTAGGGTCTTATGATAAATTCGGCATACAAACAACACACGAAGCATCACTTTATTTCAACAAAATGTTAACTTTTACACAACTGGTTCGCGCTACGCACTTCCGCCCTCCACCGTGCATTTTGGTGTAAGAAGATTGTGGAAATAATAAGTGAACGCTTTATAAAAGTAAAAGAATGTATTGAAGTGAGTGCTGCATGGTGCATGGGACTAGGACTATGCGGAAATTAAGAATAGCTCATAAAAATGGCTTGAGTCATGTTTATCAGGTAGATTTGTCGATTAGCAATGTAACATTAAATTGGCTGATTTATAATTTTTTGTCTGAAGTTATCTCCATACAAGAGAGCTGCACACAGGGTCGAGGCTGTCTGTAACACCAAAGCAGAACATAAAATCGATAACCACGGTACCTTGGATGAAGCAGGAAAACGCAACCAGGGACAGCTTGTAAATTGTAGAAAAATCGGTCATGGTTGTCTGTCAGCGTCGTCCTCTGCTCTGCAGGTACAGACTCCTCTCTAAGTTTATTGCATGGACAAAAAACAGTGAATTGATCGGTGGATTTCCCCCGCAACTCCCCAACTCATTTTACTTTCACTTTCACATAGTGTGTTAAGTCAGCAAGGAATAAAAAAAACAGTAGAACTTCCCGTGAAAATTTCAAAATAAAACTGTTATTGACAAACACATACAGTATATTTGCACATCTTTTATATGTGGCAAGTGAAAATACAATTGTTGCTTTTTTCCCCCCCCTAAAATTGTCCTTTTCACTGCATATACACACAGCCATATCGGCCTCTGCAGGAATTAGACTTGAACTTGAAAGGATGTCTACTACTTTGAAATAGTCCATTAACTTTACATTGAAAAGTTCTCCACCTCCACAGGTAGAGGGCGCCCTCCTACAGGGAATAATCCAAACAATATCGGGGGCGTGTTCCATTACTATTAGTTATCCCTTCTTTGTGTCCTTGCTTCCTTCCTCTGTAAAAATTGATGCTCTGTTATAAGATTTTCTCATTATCATGTTTATCTGAGCATGCGCCCGACTGCTCTGTCTACAGCCGAGTCCTTTAATCCAGAAAATGAAGAGTAATGATGAGCAAGAGGGTAAGTGAGGGTGCATGGATTTTGTAGTCGAATCAAACCTGTCTAGGCCTTACTATGAGAACAGAGGTCAGTCCAGGACAAGAGGAAATGATAACAACACTAGAAATATAGTTCATTTATTCTCTTTTTTTTTCTTTTCCTGCCAGGAGTTACTGGCAGGAAAAGAAAAAAAAAGAGAATAAATGAACTATATTTCTAGTAGGAAAACAGTCACAACTACTCAACTTGCTAAGATTTTCCCTCCATCTAAAAAGTCTGTTGTCATCAGATGGGACTCACTACAGTATGACATCACTGTGTTTACTGCAGGAGGGGCGATAGACAGTGGGAACCCCTGGAACCACAGTTGGGGACCCACAGTGAAAGCGGACTTGTCACTGTGATCAACCAACTTCCATACATCCACGTCACTGAGTGTCTCGCTGTGTCACATCAGAGAGAAAACTGTAGTGAGGTTTGGCTCGTCGATGGTTATTGGTGGGTTTTATCAGAGAATATGTGCTGTGCTTCTGACTTTTATTCTCTAAATCCTTCTCTAATAAGGAGGATTCCTTGTTTTATATTCCAAAATGGTTTTATTTTCTGTTCATATCAACAGTTAAGTTTTGTTTTTATGAGAAAGCCACGTAACAGTTTATAATCTATGCATGCAGAGGAATGTGACTAAACAAGGTTTGCGAGAAACTTCCCTGGCCTGAGATAAACAAATGAACAACAGCCTCTGCCCTCTCTGTTTTCTTCCGGGTGTGTGTGCCAAACTGTGCCAGTGATGCCGTTTCTCTGTCGACCAACACACACCAGACTGCATGCACACAGACACACAAAACCCCTCCCCTCCCGGACACACACACACACACACACACACACACACACACACACAGGCAATAGCGTTGCCCCAAACAAAGCCTAAAATGACAGACTCATCAGGTGATTTCCCAGAAACAGTAACAGAGGGAGTTACACTATCTGTCCACAGGTGGCGCTGTAACACTGCTCATCTCTCACTGTGTGGATCTGACTGCTATACGGCCCAACTGATTCCCATCAATACTGTCCATGGGCCTTTCTATTCATGAATGCAGTTTATCACTTCGGTCTTATCTGGTTTGGTGATCTGCCTCAGACACACCAGAACTAGCAGTAGCAGGGCTTGGCAGAGGCTTGGAGTTCACCATGGTGACTTTGACTTTATTAATTCATGCTTGCAGTAAAGTACACTGAAAACAGAGCAGAAGTTTACATAAAGGCACTAAAATCATGAAATCACACATGAACAAGACAAAGTACAAAAATATAAAGATTAAAAGGAATTAAAAGATCACCAAAATGAAATTTTAAAAGGTACAGTATATGTAGGCCTACATTCAAGGTTCCTAAAAATAGCTAAGTGTAGCACAGACTATGTTATAAACATGACAATGTATCCTCTAGGAACTGTACAGTAGGTGAAAAAGATTTTCCTATGCATGTGAGATTTAATGGTTCTTGTCACTTAGTGCCTCTGCTTGTGCCAAATAATTAGGTTATTATAAGAACAGTTCATATCAAAAGATGAATTTCATTAAATGCTGTTTCTTACAAAATGGATATGCAGAGCTTTCCGCCCAGTGCATACTGGGATAGGCTCCAGTCCTCTGTGACCCTGAATAGGAATAAGCAGGTAAAGACAATGAATTAGGCTAATGAATGGTTATGAGGAGTTTTGGAATAGAGCTCTTCTTATATTATGTTGAATTTTGTTTCTGTGAAGCTCAGTGGTTGAATTGAGAAGAAGTTTATAATGTCTGTGCCATTAACTGAAAATGTGCCAATATGCAAATGATGACAGACGCCCCGATGATCAGATCAGGAAGGGTAAGTGATGTGTGTCTGCCATTTCAAGACAACAGAGGGAGAAACAAAATGGCAGCATGCACATGATCTCAGAGGGAAGGGTGTGGCACAATGACGATGTGTCCAACTATGTGTGTGTGTGTGTGTGTTTTTTTTGTGTGTGCTAGTGTGCGCATGTGTTTACTGGAGGTACTTTCCAAAGCCATGCAGTGCTGTGTTCTTCGTTGCCATGCTTCTTAGTGCAAAGCTGTAATACCAGGAGAACTCTGAAGAAAATAAATATGAATACAATGAATGAAGGCAAAGCACAATTTGGTTCAATTCTTTATTCTGCTGTAAGGAGCATTTGATTTGCAGACAAAATTTAAAAACACATAACAAATCACCACACCATACAAGCAAACATAAAAAAAGTGATTTTTGGATAGATCAGACCGATACTGGGGTTAGATGGATAGATCAGACCGATATTGTCCTTTTATCAAATATCAGATATCAGTCAGTGTCGTCCACTGCCGATATGATGGAGGTTCCTCCCTGACCAGAAATAAAGTGTTTAAAACCTGCAATGAAATTTTATTTGTACTTGTAATGTGTTCATGTAATTGTTGATTTGTGTTTTTGAATTAATTAATTAATTAATTATGTAATTTATTATTTTTAATTTATTCTTCATTTAAAGGCCTAATGTATCCCAGAGTTTCCCTACCATTCAACAGGTGTTCACTGGGTACGTGCTGTTTCAGAGGCTTTTCCACCCTGATAAGAATACAATTCTGGGGGAAACATTGAATATCGGCACAAAATATTGTCCAATGGTGACTTCAGTCAAAACATATCAGTATCTGCCTCTAAAAAAATATGTTAGTGGAACCCTACCCTAACTTGTGTAGTCAAGAAAGCTCGACAGTGGCTGTTCGTCCTACATTCACTTTGGCAGCTCAACGTGTCACCATACGTCATGGGTGTTTTCCATAAGGTACCAACATGTTATACTGCAGTCATAACAGTGTCTTTGATTCTATTAATGATGGGATGAAGTATACAGAGTTTCCACTGTGAAAGTAGAGCAGAATAGAGGGGACAGAATAATCAGGCGTATCTTGGAAGCATAATATTTTACTTAAATATTAAATAATTTATTAAATCCATGTGTTGTTGTGTAATGTCTTTATGATATGCAATGCGACTTGATGCTAAATGAGATGGGTGATATGTGACAAAACCTTATCCTTTATGATGTTCACGTCTCATGTCCTTGTTGTTGAAAATTAGCCAATCTTGGCTAACTCAGGCACATTTACATTTTAGTTAATGTTGCTTAATGTGCATTGTCCCTGTCAAATAAACAAATAAATAAATAACAATAAAAACGTAATGTTATAAACCAATAGTGTTAGTAGGCTGTACCACACTACAAAAAAGCTACAATAATTGTAATTACAGATAATAATCAGTCACATTTAAGACTATTAGCAATTGCAATGAGTTTTCACATATCACATATTATAAGTCACTTCTACTGTCTGGTCACTGTTGTTTTGCCCATTGCACACCTGTAACGCTGGTGATCTGAGTTCACCCTTACGCTACTGTTGCACTCCCAGAGTTTAGTTTCACTTTCAAAGAAAAACCTCAGTTATTAAACTCAGCCTAGTAACCCATGACGTAACAGCCTTTTCTAAATTTCTATTGGCTACAATTGGGCCCTTCTGACTGTCGGGCTCTGTTCAGACGATCTGCGGACCGGAAACAAAGTGGCTGTGTCTGTATTTCAGTTTTTAATTTTAACGTTTCTTCTTTATCAAAACAAGATGAAAGCATTTTTGTTGTTGTTTCTCTTCTGTAACGATGTATCTCCAGGTAAGATCTTGCTTAAAATCCTTCCTTGAAACTACTGTAGTTTTTCTAACTGCAGTTTAATTTACTGCGTATAGGGTACCAAACAAGGCAGCGCTGGTAGATAATCATATGTGGTTCTGGTTAAGCATAAAACAGAATAAGTAGGCCTTTATTTTAATGTACTGCCAAGTTATTTGGAAAATGGATGTGAATACATACTGTCAGCCTATTGATTCATTAATTGATTTGTCTGTACTTTCATTTAGGAGAGGAAATTTCAGTCTAACACCACGATAAGGTGTGCTAACACACTATGTGTATCATGAAGGCTTAATCACTCCACAGTAAACTAAATGTTAAGAGTTTAACTCCAAAATAATAATGTAGCCTATACAGCAATTACAGCAAATACATTAGGCTATGTGTCTTCTATGTTAACTATTTATAGCTTTATACATAATTTTCAATTTGTTTTTGCCCCATAGACAGAGAGTGGCCTCTCTGCCTTTGAATTTTTTTTTGCTGTCTCCAGGGGAACTGTCATACTCTACTGTTTTTAAAAAAAAAAAAAAATTACATTTAAATTTAGAATTTAAAAACTTAAGATCCTTTAACTGTTTGTCCCACAGTGACTCACTCCCTGAAGTATTTCTACACTGCATCCTCTCAAGTCCCAAACTTCCCAGAGTTTGTTACTGTTGGGTTGGTTGATGAAGTTCAGATGTTTCACTATGACAGCAACACCAAGAGAGCAGAACCCAAACAGGACTGGATGAGCAGAGTCACAGCAGATGATCCAGAGTACTGGGAGAGTCAGTCTGGGGTCTGTGAGGGTTACCAGGCCATGTTCAAACGCAACATTGACATCGCCAAAGAGCGCTTTAACCAAACTGGAGGTGTGTTTATATTTCACTTTCTACTGCTTAGAGGTTTTTATTCATCCTGGTTTATTGATTTTTTTTTAAAAAGAGATGTAGCTTTCATCATGCACATAATGCAGTGAGTTGGTCCATAATAACTATTCTGAAGAACCCTGTTCCAAGCTATTATACAGCCTGACGCAACACATAGCTGTAAGAGTAACACTGCTATATAGACCATAGTATATCCAACCCCCAACCCACAGTAAATCTCCAGCAGTAGAAACACAGATTAAATGATAATAATTCCACTGACCACAGTGTGTTGGTCCATCCCATAGGATCTCACGCTGGTTTACTTCAGTCTCAGTCTCTGTCTCTCTCTCTCAGGTGTCCACATTTTCCAGTGGATGTATGGCTGTGAATGGGATGATGAGACTGGAGAAGTTAATGGTTATGATCAGTATGGTTATGATGGAGAAGACTTCGTAGTATTGGACTTGAAGACACAGACATGGACCGCTCCAACACCACAGGCTGTCATCACCAAACAGAGATGGGATCCAAATAAACAGCATTCAGCATTCTTAGTGAACTACTACAACAAGGACTGCATTGATTGGCTGAAGAAGTATGTGGACTATGGGAAGAGCACTCTGCAGAGAACAGGTAGAGTCACACGGCCTGATGTAGTTTCATGGACACAACAATGTTCATCTGTCTCTTCTGTTTCTAATGTACAGAAACATTACAGTGAATATGAACCAACATATAGAGACCCACTGTACATATAACTGTAATGATTTTGAGTTTACACACATCTGTTTGTCTTTCTGTCCCTCTCTCTCTCTCTTTTTTCTCTCTACCTCTCTCCCTCCCTCCCTCTTTGTCTCTCTCTCTTTCTCTCCCTCTCCCCCTTTCTTTCTTGCTCTTTCTCCCTCCCCCTTCACTCCCCCCGTTTCTGTCTGTCTCCATCTCACTCTCTCTCCCCTTCTCTCTCCCTCCCCCCTCTCTCCCTCTCTCTCCTTGTCTCTCTTTTTCTCTCCCTCTCTTCCTCCCATACCATCTCTCTGTCTCGCTCCCCCTCTCTCCCTCTTCCCAACATCCTTCTCTTTCTCTTTCCGTCTCTCCCCCCTTTCCTACCCTCTCTCTCTCTCTTTCTATCTCCCTCTCTCACTCTCTCCTCCCCTCCCTCCCCCTCTCACCATCCCTCTCTGTCCCCCACCACTCCCCCACTCTCTCTCCACTCCTCCCTCTTTCTCTCCTTCTCTCTCCTCTCCTGCCTCCCTCTCTCCCACTCTCTCTCTTACTTCCTCCCTCACTCACTCCCTCCCTCCTCACCCCCTCCTCTCTCTCTCTCTCTCTCTCTCTGTCCCGTTTCTCCCCCACACACACCCCCTCTCTCCACTCCTTCCTCTCTCTCTCCCTCCATCCTTCTCTCCCCCACCCTCTCTCTCCAGTGCGTCCCTCTGTGTCTCTCCTCCAGAAGACTCCCTCCTCTCCAGTCAGCTGCCACGCTACAGGTTTCTACCCTGACAGAGTCATGTTGTCCTGGAGGAGAGATGGAGAGGAGGTTCAGGACCACATGGACAAGGGAGAGATCTTCCCCAACCACGATGGAACCTTCCAGACGAGCGTTCAGCTGGACGTTTCATCAGTCAAACCTGAAGACTGGGGGAAGTACGAGTGTGTGTTTCAGCTCTCTGGTGTCAAGGAGGACATCGTCACCAAACTGGACCCAGCAGTGATCAAGACCAACAACCCGGGTAAGACTGGGATCAGAGCTGATGGAGGTGGAGAGACACATTTAGTTTAACTGACTTGTAATTCATGTGTTTTCTTTTTGTTGTTCGGTACTGGACCGTTTCTCTGCTTGTTGTAGTTTTGTTGTCATTTTGTTTTCTGTCATTCAGTTCAGTTGGGTTTTTGGCCATCTTGATTTTCTTTAGAAGTCAGAAGTTGTTAGGAGACGTTTTTTTTTTAGTTTTATATATCCAAATGAACATATTCAATTAAACTTCTCACCGGATTTTTTATATGGTATCTATTTAGTTCCAGTCTTTTTTCTCATGCAGTGTAGTTTCTATGTACTGTATGGTGTTCCCTGATAGCAACATAGTTTACTCCTCCTTGGGGTTAAATTTGGGCTCAGTCTTGTTGACCATACCACCATTTGGGCAACCAGACAGTTTTTAACTCCATGAGAATATTGAAGGAAACCAAACATGCCGGTTGGTTCACTAAAACACATTAGGTGTCTCTCTTGTTTGTCTGATTCACATGACCTCCTCTCTATACTTAAAATACTGAAGTGGAACAAAAACATAACCTGATCCATCCAGTGTTATGTGACAAAGTCTGAATGCTCTGTTTTGGTTCCATGTTCTCCTTCAGGGATCAATACTGCTCTTGTCATTGGAGTCGTTGCAGGACTGCTGCTCCTCCTGGCAATCTGCATCGCTGGAGTCTTCATCTGGAGAAGGAACAATAATGGTGAGGGACGAAGAGTTTTTTACTCCTCATAAAGCCATTTTTACTCCACTAGCGTAGGATTTAGCATACATGCTTGTGACAGTCTTAGTGTTATTGTTCCATAACTTCATATATATTTTATGTGTGGCGCTTCTGGTAATGCAAAGTCCATAAAATATAAATATCATCTTAATAGAAACATTTAGTTGACATATCTAATAATAGTGATGCACATGTAACATAATTTTGTGTTTCCTTTCATAAATCTTTATTTGTAATCTGTCATTGAGTAATAATGTAACCTCTTGTCTGTATTTCAGGGTTCAAACCTGCTAACAGTAAGTTTTCCTTTGATTGTTTTTTGGCATCTACTGTACTGTAATGTGTAATATTTGGATCTGTTGCTTGCATGGTTTGTACTTATAAAGGACAAGGCAGAAGTCCAGGCATTAGTAATCAGTCACTAATCTCTCATGTCCAGTTCTGTTTCTTACATTATTGCTGTTCATTTCAAATTACATTATTTTACTTTGTCGACTTTTTGTAGCTTCGGAGACTTCATCTACTGAATGTGTACCTCCTAACACATCGCAGTGAGTGCTTCATCATGTGAGAACACAGTGAGTATGTTAAATAAAGTTTAAATAAAAATAAAAATGTAAACTATTCTGTGCAGATGTTCACTCAACCAAAGGTACATAACTACTGTACTGAATATTATTTGTGAATACTCACAGCTTTATAAGCAGATATTCTATCTTTACTAAATCATTTATTCCCTTGAGACAAAAACACAATTTAGAGTTGTAATTCACATCCACCTGCTGGTGAGGATTCAAAAAAAGCATTTTCTCACTCAGTGTTTCAGTATAATTACAGAAAACAGTTGGTGTTGAGTTTTTATCCTAATTCTGATGTACAAAAAAGCAGATTGCATCACTCCATATCTAAATGTTATCTTTTGATCCAGAAATTAAACCTCATGCAATATCAAAGCAAATAGACTGCACAGTGTGAACAATAATAAGTTCAATATTTCACCTTGTCTGTCTGTTAATCTGTCTGTTAATCTGTCTTGACAGGCGACCAGTGGAGATAAGAAGAGGACGGTGAACGCCAGTAAATTACAGGCATCAAGATAAATTGCATCAGTTGTTTCTAATTTGCAACAAAAGTGCACATTAACAAAACTTGTTTTGTTGAAAATTGAGATTTAAAATTTGCATTGATTTACTCACCAAAAAAGAATTTGAGCAACTGGAGCAAGAAGAGGCGCTGTCACTCTCACCCTTCCATCTATAAACTGGGAATAAGTGGGTTATTAATCATTCATAAATCATTATAATCAGGGTTGGGGAGTTGCAGATTACAAAAATGTTCAGTAATCCGGTGCACATACAGAAAAAAACAGTAACATCATACATACTTAAATAGCTGATTACTTATTGGGTTATTAAGACACAAAATTGAAAAGAAAAAGCATTTTCTTCATAAAAATACAGAGATAACTTTACAAACATGACTGGATTCTATTAAGAAAACGACCTCAATCCTGATTCTAAACTCTGTAAGACAGGTGTCAATGACAATTAGACGGATGAATGAATCTGTAAATTCTTAACTAAACATCTGTTATACCTTTATAAATTCAATTCATATTCTTAATGAGAGGGATGGATGTACTAATTGATTATGAATGCATTTACAAATGTTAGCTCAAACTGTCAATACTCATTCCTCTTAAATGGAAACCCTCCTAAACCATTTACAACTTACAGAAATTTTTATTGTAAAATGAGATTTCCACCATTTAGTTCCTGTGATAAAATGTCAGATTTTTAAGACCTCTGCTCACAAAACAGCAACTTTTTGCTGATGGAAAAATCTGCTTTTGGAAAAACTTGGCAATGAGTTTAAGGGGAGGAATGTTAGGCACAAATGGTTTGATTGGGTTTTGATTTCTAGGTTTGAGTATTCATGTAACACAAATCCATAATAGTTAAACATTTAGTGTGATTTTATTGTAAAGGTTTTCCCTGGGAATTATCCCATGCTGGAATTTCAAGTTGATAATACAGTTGCATGCACCTGTACACACACACACACACACACACACACACACACACACACACACACACACGTGCCCACACACAAACACACACAATGCTTATTTGGCCAAAAAGAAGTCAGTCTAAGATTGATTTTCCAGTTATGTAAATATTTTGCTGGTATATTTCTTTTATGCAAAGTGTGGCTACAGCTACAGCTCTTGTTGAATTGTATTCTCCCACCCAAAAATCAAGCCTAAGAAAGAATAATTAATTTGTACATTTGATGTTTTGCTGAATTAAGGGAGAATTTATTGCTTAATTTCTGTCTGTTTTGATCTGTCATTTAAACATTTTGACATATCTTAATTTAAAGTAGGTTGGGATGTGGGAGTTTTTCTCTTTTTAAGTTTATAAACACATAGATAATGAATAGGAATGCTTAAGGTATGTTTTGATTTTGGATTACTTAAATGAATTTAGGGATGTGGTAGTTTTGCTCTTTGTTGAGTTTCTGAACATGTAGAGAATGATTAGGGATGCTCAGAATATGTTCTGGTTTGGATTACTGAAATGAATGTCAAATTCAGTTGCACTGCTGATTCATTCCTTTTGTACTGCTGTTTTGCTTTTCAATAAAGTCCCAATAGTCCAAGAGTCTGGTTCTTTTTTAAAAATTTATTTATTTTTAGTAATCCACAAGTATCCTTTTACTTATTTATCTGAAGGTTTAAAAAATCTGACTGGATTCTATTATGAAAACAACCTTCCCAATCCTGATGATAAACTTTCTGTAAGTCAAGTGTAAATAATAAGATGGCCATTGTTAAATGAATACATTCATAATGTATAAAAATATTCACAAGGAATCTGTAAGTGATTAAACATTATGTTATACCTTTATAAATTCAGTTGATATTCTTAATTAGAAGGATGGATGTACTAATTGATTATGAATGCATTTATACATGTTAGCTCATACTGTCAGTACTCATTCCTACTAAATGGAGACTCTCCTAAACTATTTACAATGTAAAGAACTTTTTGCTGCAAAATTAGATATCCGCCATTAAAAAAAGTGACAGTTCCTGTGATAAAATGTCAGCTCACATGATGGTAAAACACATTAGGATGATAATTGAGATTTTGAATACCTCTGCTCACAAAACAGCAACTTTTTGCTGATGGAAAAATGTTTGGAAA
Organism: Centroberyx gerrardi; assembly: GCF_048128805.1. Classification (NCBI taxonomy): domain Eukaryota; kingdom Metazoa; phylum Chordata; class Actinopteri; order Beryciformes; family Berycidae; genus Centroberyx; species Centroberyx gerrardi. The sequence goes on from NC_136015.1 coordinate 22,408,215, forward strand.
AAGTTTCCAATGAGTTTAAGGGGAGGAATGTTAGACACAAATGGTTTGATTGGGTTTTGATTTCTAGGTTTGAGTATCATTTGACACAAATCCATAATAGTTAAACATATAGTGTGATTTTATTGTAAAGGTTTTTCCTGGGACTTACCTGATGCTGGAATTTCAAGTTGATAATACAAATGCACACACATGCACACATTTGCACACACACACACACACACACACACACACACACACACACACACACACACACACACAATGCTTAGTTGGCCAAAAAAGAAGTCAGTCTAAGATTGATTTTCCAGTTATGTAAATATTCTGCTTGTACTTTATTTAAAACAAAGTGTGGTGAAAATATTCTGCTTGTACTTTATTTAAAACAAAGTGTGGTGAAAACTACAGCTCTTGTTGAATTGTATTATCCGACCCAAAACCAAGCCTGAGCAAGTACAATTTGTACATTTGATGTTTTTTAATGAATCTTTCTCAGTGGAGAATATTTGCTTAATTTCTATCTCTTTTGATGTCATTTTAAATATTTGGACACATATTAAACCAGGTTGGTTAAAGGGGTGAAGGACTTTTTCTCTCTAAGTTTCTGAAGACATGTAAAGAATAAATAGGAATGCTGAAAATATATTTTGATTTTGGATTACTTGGATGATTTGTGGAACATTGGACTTTTGCTCTCTGTTGAGTTTCTGAACACACAGAGAATGAATAGCAATGCTCAAAATATGTTATGGTCTGTTATGGTTTGGATTGCTAAAATGAATATCAAGTTCAGTTTTTTCATTCATTTTGTACCACTGTTTTGCTTTTCAGTAAAGTCCCAATTGTCTGGTGTTTTTTTAAATCCCAAAAAATCTTACTGTTATATCTATGACGGTAGTTAATATGAATATTTCCTGAGTACTCACTATTTTCACAGAGACTTGATGAATATGGTTTCTAACCTGTAGGTGTTTGACTATAAAGACAATAATTGACAAAAAAAAAAAGTTGGACAAACTGCGTTACTCTTGATCCCTGAAGAAGAATTTGTCTTTTCACTTCATGTGAAAATGATGATGATGATGTGTTCGTTCTACACCATTTTTCAAATCAGTCCTCGCCCTTTCGAGTGGCCTAGTTTGTAAACCTGAGGGAGAAAAACAAAAACTGACTCGACAGTATTATGAAGGCAGAAGAGCTTGAGAAAGTAGGACCCTGGACAGAGGAAAGGATAAAATGACTTGGGCTTTTTCTCTTAGAAGCTACATTTTGTTTTTAAAACAAAAGTCACTGAGTGGTGGTGGCTACAGGACACCAGAATGGCCAGTATTGGAGGTTGACCATTCATGAACTGACCGACATATTGAAGCTGTCTACCAAAGTGACATATTGCTTTTAGAAAGAACCCACTTCAGTTCCATTGCAAAGTATAGTGGGCTTTCAGGTGAGGTTATATATCCTTTGGCAGCCATATTGGAGGTCCTCAGCACTTGGGCAACAGTGGCTGTGAACAGCTGGCTGCATTTCTAAATTTTGACTTGGCCATCTCAACAGACTTCAGTAGAAGTGGTTAATTCTGTGCTGTTTTTGACTGAGAACTGGTCAATTCATCACTGATACACCTGATTGATTTTGTGTTTAGTTTAATGTCAGTTTACTGTCTGTTAAATTGTATCAGGTTAGCTATACCACTGTCTGGTAAACACATCTGATTTGCGCACTAGCTTACATATATAGTAGAAGTTAGTAGTGGCTAGTAGTCACATGTTAATATTAACATCAATTGCTTTGCTGAATTAGCCTGCTGGCTCGTTAGTTACCCAACAAAGCCAAAAACCAACAGTTTGTTCAGATTAACTCAGCTGACTCCTCTCAAATTACAAATTGCAGTGCTTTGGAGTAGAGACTATAGGGCTAAAGACAAGACGGCTTCCCAAATTTTAGAAACAAATGTACCTCATCAGAGAAACAAATCTAACAAATTTTGCTCAAAACATTACTGAATTGACCTACACCCATGCCACCTCTATCTTTTTCAGGTGTCTCTCTTTTTAGCAGACGCCTTTTAGCGCAGTTGTTGTACTGTATGTTTAGTCATTTGCACACAGCTATTTCTCCAGTGGATCTCCATGATAGCAGTAGTTGCTGAGCCTGGTGTCCTGAAATTATGTGACATGAGCACAATGTCTTAAAATGCAAATGCACAGTCGGTGCACAACAAGTGACACAAATATGTTTAGAAACAGGTAATATCCTGACATAGTGCGGTGAATGGGCGTATACATTTGCCTTCAACTATGATGATCTAGGTTTGATTTCCAACTCATACCAAGATCTACTGAAAGTTTTCATTTTTATCTTAACTTTTTCTTATTTAACCATGACCAAAGCCTTTCCCTAACCTTAACCAAATTGCTTTAGTTGCCAAAACCTAAGCCTAGCCTTAACCCTAACCTCCACTGCAGTTGTTTACTTACCTAAACTTAACTATTTTCACATGATCAACAGGTGAGAGCGGTGTGTCTAGTTCATGCTATTTTCACATAATCTAATTTGTGTCCACATCATGTAATCTGTGTTCGTGAGAGTTTGTGCTCATTTCATTAAAATTCTATGAGGCTGTGTTGGAGCGCTAGGACATTTGTGATGCACCTGCAAAGCCTCTATATCAGGTAGCACAGACTCAGCTATAGCCTATACCTGTGATAATTTAAACTGGGACGTACAACTTCACTTCTAAAACACGGGATGACATGGTGTCACACACAGCAAGAAGGTCCTGGGTTCAACTCCCGGCCCCGGACCTTTCTGTGTGGAGCTTGCGTGTTCTCCCCATGTTCGCGTGGGTTTCCTCTGGTTCCTTCCCACAGTCCAAAAACATGCAATTCAGGTGAACTGGAGATGCTAAATGGCCCGTAGGTGTGAGTGTGTTTGTCTGTTAGCCCTGAGATGGACTGGAGATTTGTCCCTGCCTTCTGGCCAATGCATGCCGGGATAGGCTCCAGACCCCTGTGGCCCTGTATAGGAATAAGCTGGTAAAGAAAATGAATGAATTAACTTCCAAAACACAGTATGTCCAATTTTGGAAAACAAATGATTGCCTTAAGTTGATCATTCATTATCTGTCTATTATAGAGTATCCATTCTATAAAGTACTTAAGTTGCCCACTCTCCTTTAAAAAGTACCATTATTTATTTTACCATTACTTTTTTGGTCAATCATTTTACAAGTGGTAGTGTCACTTTTTTTTCTTCTCCAAATGGTAGATATTTCATTTTGGGAGGAAACCTTTCATTTAAGGACTTTGCTCCAAGAGTGCCAAGGTTGATCTGATCTAGGGTCAGGCTCAGAACAAGCCCTTCCTGTACATCCTCTAATATCAGTAAAAAATGAACTCTAAGCTATTGTGGCTTTCATACTGTGGTTACCAACACGTGTGTAGTATCTGAAAAGGTATTCAAAGTATTATTAATAGCTAGATAAGCAACCAATTCCATGTTGTATAAAACATGGCTACCTATGCTTTATGGGAATCATCAGCATGACCTGAACAAGTCTTTGACCAGTCGGATTGCTTAGCTGGAACTACTTGTTGTATATAGTAGAGTACAATATGCACACACACACACACACACACACACACACACACACACACACACACACACTCATACACACACACACACACACACACTCATACACATGTAGTGGGGCATTATTCACTGGTACAGTTATATAGACGGGACACACATACACAGATTCTCTCTCTCTGTCTCTACCACTATTACTATATTAGTAACTTAAAAACCTAACTCTCCCTTGTCTAAAGGACCACCAGGGGTCCTTTAGACACTTTCAGGGGGTCCCCAGCAAATTGATTAATTGTTAAATGTCAGTATTATTTCATTTACAACAAGTTAACACAATTAGAGAATGTAGAAGAATGACTGTTTTGATCACAGTTTCACTGTTATCTCTCTGCCTACAATACAGATAGTCACAATAAAAGTATTTTCAGATTTGGCTCCGAGAGACAAAATCTCATCAAATGGGGGTCCGTGGCCCAAATGCGTACTAAATTAGGGGTCCTTGATATGAAAAAGCTTGAGAATCACTGCTGTAGACCATGGCGTCCTTACAGATAGACTGAAGCAGTGGGTTGGTATATCAGAGTCCGCCCTAGGTTAGTTCTCTTCATACTTGACTGACAGGAACTTGGTTGCGTCCATTGATGGCTATGTGTCTTCACAGTCCTTGATCATGTGTGGTGCCACGAAGAAAGTTATAGGACAACTACAAAATTGGTCAAATTTGCATTCATTTACTCACCAAAGAAGAATATTTCTGGTTATTTTCTCTTGGTTCATCATATACGTTGTTTTTCTGCATTTGTGCTTCACCCCTCCATACTGTATTGTTGCTACTATTAAATGCAGGTTGTTTTTTCCTAACTGAGTGACAGTCAGAACTGGCAGCAGCATCACTGTACAGGTAAATCCTCCTCTGTAGGAGTAACAACATCAGCAGAGTACTGATGCTGCTGTACAGCTGTTTCTGCAGAGCTTTTGTGGAGAGGGATTACTACAGCAGCTACCAGAGACCAAACACATGATGAGAGAACAAACAGAGAGGACACTTCCTTTACCATGCTGACAGACACAGCATTTTGCTTTTCAATTCATGAACAATATCTTATGTGTTTGACTTTATAATTAGCTATGAATTGATCAATGATGTTCTTTTTCACTGGTGAGTTTATAAATCACACAAAATGAGTTGTTTTGGTTCAGTTCAGTTCTCCTGGATGCTGCTGTGGCTCAATGCTCTGCTCTGTCATTGTAAAGCCGTTCAAATCTCTGTAATGGTGTGGAAATGATCTACAATCTGTACAGCTTTTTGAATGTGTATTAGAGCAAGAAGTTTTCATTTAGAATAGTTGTTTTTTTAAGTTTTCTATTTGGTGAACAGGATTTGTTTTCTTATTTTCTAGGAAATTACAGCAGTCGGATATTATACATTGTGTGTAGATGTTTTAATGAATAATGTTGAATTTGATTTAAAATCCAGTGTTGTAAACTGTTCATGTGTGAGAACAATGTTACACACTTTCTGTTAAAGAACATTTTGCTTTTAGCTTTTCTTTCATTGCTTCTTTTTTGTGGCTTTTATTTATCCTCCTTGTTCCTTTGGGATCTGATCTGTTCTGCTTCATTCCAGTTTGAATTGTTATGAATGTGTGTGTGTGTGTGTGTGTGTGTGTGTGTGTGTGTGTGTGAGAGAGAGAGAGAGAGAGAGAGAGAGAGAGAGAGAGAAAGAGTGTGTGTGCGTGTGTGTTTGTGTGTGTGTGTGTGAGAGAGAGAGAGAGAGAGAATGTGTGTGTGTGTGTGTGTGTGTGTGTGATATATATATATAGAGAGAGAGAAAGAGTGTGTGTGTGTGTGTGAGAGAGAGAGAGAGAGAAAGTGTGTGTGTGTGTGTGTGAGAGAGAGAGATAGAGAGAAAGAGTGTGTGTGTGTGTGTGTGAGAGAGAGAGAGAGAGAGAAAGTGTGTGTGTGTGTGTGAGAGAGAGAGAGAGAGGGAGAGAAAGTGTGTGTGTGTGTGTGTGCGCGTGAGAGAGGGTGTGTGTGTCTGTGTAGGGGAGATTTCGAAGGAGGTTAAAGAGTACGGCATCTTTCTTGTTGGCACAACTTGTACAAAATAGGGTTTGATTAAGGAATAAAATGTTTCTTAAAACCTAATTCAGAGTTGTTTTTCTGCTTATTTGTGTGTTGTGTATTTGTGGATCATAGTTTTATAACCTAAACAGGATTGTTCATGCATTCATATGACAAAGAATATCATTCACATGTCTTTTTTCTATTTCAGTCGAAAATGAGCCCGTTAATTGACACCAAATTAACCTTCTGGTACCTTGATGAAAACACAAACACTTCCAGAGACCAGAGTCACAGATTATAATGATCATTTATCAGGTTGATAATTTAGAGACCAACAGAAAGTCACGTGACATCCTCATCAGGTCATTTCTCAGTTCAGAGGGAGATACATAATCTGTCCAGAGGGGGCGCTGTGACACTGCTGAGTCCTCTGTAATGTAAACTCAATGAGAAACTTTTTTTTATTAACATTTATACAACATTCAGACATCGTAGATTTACAGTTTAAAAATTGGAAAGGTAAAAAAAAACAATACAGACTAACAAACTTAAATAAAAAAAATAAATAAATTAAATATATAAATAAGGACATCACTAAACCAAATTATACATTCTGAAATAGTTTGTTGTAATAATTAACAGGGGACACACTTCACTATTTACGTTCCAGAGACTGTATTAATCATAAATACATTGATAATTGGGGAGGATGTAGAAAATGTGTGGACTTGTGAATATGAAATTTACCAATCAGTATCATGAGATTAATTATGAAGTTCACTGAGTTCACACTGCTTTCAAAATACAAAATGACATCTTTACATTTAATTTCAATGGAGCCTCCAGTATTCCTTAAAACATTCCCTCCATCTCACTCCAGAACATGAACAGAGTGTGAACAACTAACTCAGTGATAAACAGACTCTCACAACACTTACTCACAGTTACAGAAAAGAGAATTTCCCTACAGAGAGATTAGTGAGATTATTATCACATTACTATCACATTAATACTCTGAGCTCATCCCTCCCTGTGACGAGAAGCGCTGCAGTTTGAGAACAATATCGTCTGTAGACAACGCCGGTCAGGTTAAGGGGGTTTTCATTCATAAATATTGTTCCTCTGGTTGGAGGCCGGTGAGGTTTTGCTGCCGTACAAACCAGAACAGACTGGGAGAGAATATTTCAGCACATGGTTTAACTCAGAGAGAGAGGAGAGGAGTTTACTAACAGAGGAGACCATGGTGGATTCCTGACATGTTAGATATCACAGTCAAGCTCTGCTGCCACTAACAGCCTCTGTTTGTGCTGAACAATCAGACAAATATATGTTGAGCTGCAGTTAAGATTCACATATCAGTGTCATTAACTGATTAACTTCATGTTGCAGCGCTGTGAGCCTCCAGCCTCCTTCACAACGTTCAAAATAAATCGACTTTGGCTTGTTTTTCTTCCCCTATAATCCATATTTCTATTGTTTTAGTCGTGATTTCATCCTTTATCGGTATATAAATATCTCAAATAATCACTAAATCGTAGAGAAAGTGTGTAGCCTAATGTAAAATGTGCAGATACAATTATTCGAAACATTAAAAATCTCTGGTGTAGCCATAGATGCTAATGCTAGCTACAGACGGTTAGCTACAGTCCTCTTTAGCAGCAGCTTGTAAATTACTTTAGCTTGTACTAAAGTGATTTTAAACTCATATTTTATTCCTATAATGTAGTCGCTGTACATTATCCCTTACATAACATTTCCTTGATGAGTTTTATGACTGGCTGGTTGATAGATGCTGCGTGTTGTTCAGACTGGAGTTGAAGCTGTTTGTAATCGACTTCCATAAAGCCTCCAACACGGCAAAGGTAAAGTTATATTATGTTG
>NC_136015.1:22420744-22425744 GCF_048128805.1 Centroberyx gerrardi
AATAACAACAAAATATATATATATACACACAACAAAAAATTGACAGCACAAAATGATTTACTACATCAAAGATTGCCATAAAATGACGCATCTACTGTAATGCTACCTGTTGTTAGTGTTTTTTAGGTAATTGTGTTATGAGTGACAAAGTGTTGCTGTTGGAGAAAACTAGTGCTGGTGTTTTGGTAGAATTATTTGATTTTGACACAAGTATGCAGTGTTTTGGTAGTTTTGGTGCATTTTGGGTGTGAAATGAACTGTTGTGCCGAGCTGCGTGTCGGTACAGACAACAGTGTGAAGAGTTTTGAAAAAGTGGACTCAGTATTGAGAAAAGTTTGTAACCAATTGTAAAAAACTGTAATAAACCTGCTGACAGGACAAGATGTTAAATTTCTCATCCAGGTCACAGGTTGGAAAAGTTTAACACCCAACTCTACTGTGTCCATCCCATAATAAATATATAGTAGAACTACAGATTAGATAACATTAACTGTACTGTACTGACCACAGTGTGTTGGTCCATCCCATAATAAATCTCCAGCAGTAGAAACACATTAGATGATAATAACTCTACTGACCACAGTGTGTTGGTCCGTCCCAGTAGGCGGCACCAAGCCAACATCTGCAGGTGGAAATAGTTGTTGGTTGTATGGAATGATTGATGGATGGATGGACCAATCAGGACAGACAGACTGCCTCCCAGTCTCCATAATGGTTATTATTATCATTATTATTATTATTATTATTATTAGAGGATATTGTGGGACTGATCCACTGGCTGCAGGGTTTCAGTGGATGTGATGTTAACTCCAGGATCAGGTTCAGTCTGTGTCTGCTAGTCAGGACTCCACCTCTGTGTGTGTGTGTGTGTGTGTGTGTGTGTGTGTGTGTTCCTGCAGCTCACATGAAGCCACTACCTTCAACAGTGTAGATAAACTGTCTGTTGGTCTCTGTGGTAAAGAGAGGATACTGACTGTGTTAGGATCTCACTCTGTTTTACAGCAGTCTCTGCCTCTCTGTCTCTCTCTGAGCCGTCCACACTGTCCACATTATGTTTGGCTGTGAGCGGCTTCCATCCAGCCAGTAACAGCAGTAGGTGTAGATCCTCTGTTTTGGTGTCTGTGGATCAGTGTGTCTCTGTGGTAAAGATGTGATATCAACCACTGATAGTTGACTGTGCTAGGATCTCACTCTGGTTTACTTCAGTCTCTGTCTCTCTCTCTCTCTCAGGTGTCCACATTGTCCAGAGGATGGTTGGCTGTGAATGGAATGATAAGACTGGAGAAGTTAATGGTTTTGATCAGTATGGTTATGATGGAGAAGACTTCATAGCATTTGACCTGAAGACACTGACATTGATCGCTCCAACACCACAGGCTGTCATCACCAAACACAAGTGGGATAATAACAAAGCTTTGTTAGCACAAAAGAAGAACTACTTGTCCCAGATTTGCATTGAGTGGCTGAAGAAGTATGTGGACTATGGGAAGAGCACTCTGCAGAGAACAGGTAGAGTCACATGACCTGATGTAGTTTCATGGACACAACAATGTTCATCTGTCTCTTCTGTTTCTAATGTACAGAAACATTACAGTGAATATGAACCAACATATAGAGACCCACTGTACATATAACTGTAATGATTTTTGAGTTTACACATATCTGTTTTTTGTCTTTCTGTCCCTCTCTCTCTCCCTCCCCCTCTCCTTTTCTTTTTTCTCTCTCTCCCTCTCCCTTTCTCTATCCCTCTCTCCCTCTTTGTCTCTCTCTCACTCCCCCTCTCCCCCTTTCTTTCTCGCTCTTTCTCTCTCCCCGCTCACTCCCCCTGTTTCTGTCTGGTCTCCATCTCACTCTCTCTCCCTTTCTCTCTCCCTCCCCCCTCTCTCCCCCTCTTTCTCCTTGTCTCTCTTTTTCTCTCCCTCTCTCCCTCCCACCCCTCTCTCTCACCATCTCTCTGTCTCGCCCCCCCTTTCTCTCCCTCTCCCCAACATCCCTCTCTTTCTCTTTCCCTCTCTCCCCCCTTTCCTACCTCTCCCTCTCTTTTTCTCTCTCCCTCTCTCCCCCCCTCCCTCCCCCTCTAACCATCTCTCTCTGTCTCCCCCTCTCCCTCTCTGTCCCCCACCACTCCCCACTCTCTCTCCACTCCTCCCTCTTTCTCTCCCTCTCTCTCCTCTCCTGCCTCCCTCTCTCTCCCACTCTCTCTCTTACTTCCTCCCTCACTCCCTCCCTCCTCGCCCCCTTCTCTCTCTCTCTCTCTCTCTCTCTCTCTGTCTCTGTCCCGTTTCACCCCCACACACACCCCCTCTCTCCACTCCTTCCTCTCCCTCACTCTCTCCCTCCATCCTTCTCTCCCTCTCTCTCTCTCTCCAGTGCTTCCCTCAGTGTCTCTCCTCCAGAAGACTCCCTCCTCTCCAGTCATCTGCCATGCTACAGGTTTCTACCCTGACAGAGTCATGTTGTCCTGGATGAAAGATGGAGAGGACGTTCAGGACCTCATGTACCAGGGAGAGATCCTCCCCAACCACGATGGAACCTTCCAGACGAGGGTTCAGCTGGACGTTTCATCAGTCAAACCTGAAGACTGGGGGAAGTACGAGTGTGTGTTTCAGCTCTCTGGTGTCAAGGACGACATCGTCACCAAACTGGACCCAAAAGACATCAAGAGGAACCCGGGTAAGACTGGGATCAGAGCTGATGGAGGTGGAGAGACACATTTAGTTTACTTCTTACACCGGAGTCGCAATTCATACGTTTTGTTTCTGTTGTTCTGTGCTGGTCCTTTTCTCTCCTTGTTGTGGTTTTGTTGTCATTTTAGTTTCCGCCATGCAGTTCAGTCATCTTGATATTTATTTTGTTTCTTTTGAGATCAGAAGTTTTTGTAATAAGTTTTTTTTCTTTTTTAATCAGTCCTTCCCGCAGCGACCCGGGTTCGAATCCGGCCCACGGCCATTTGGTGCATGTCCTCCCCTCTCTCTCTCCCATACCTTCCTGTCTCACTATCTCTGTCAAATAGGCATAAAATGCCTAAAATAAATCTTTAAAAAAAAAAAAAAGTTATATACTCCAAGTTCCAGCGTATGTTTTCTCATACGATGGGCTGAGCCTTAAATCTAACTTTAAGACAATCTGCAGTTTCTACAGTCTACAGTCATATATACTTATTGCATAAAGTTTACTTGGTAGTGGCTAAACTAAGTCTGTCTTGCATAGAAAGATATGCTCTGAATTGCAGGTTAAACATATTAAGATATTAAGACAAGTTAGGCTTAGATCAGATTTAAACTCATCCCAGGATCATTGTTCAGATCATGTGACCCTGACAGGGTATCTGCAGATTCTTTAAAAGTCTGAAAAAGTCTCAAAATAAATTATCTAAATTTAAAGCCTTAGAAAGTATTAAAATGTCTTAAATGCAGTATGTTTTTTTTCACCATGCACTGTGACTGTCTGTCTACCCTTACTTACCATTGATTAATACAGAACAAGGCTAATAGTATTATACGCAATATATGTTTTTTATTTCATTGTGTCTACTTCGCTAACTTTGCTAAACTACTTTGCTAACATTTAATTTCCAGTTGTCCTTTTCCTTACACTGTCCATTTATAGCTTCAGAACTGTCTTTAGCTATGTTCAGTTGGAGTTTGTTTCTCTATTTTGGTTTTTAAATTGGTCTAAAATTCACTCAGCATTAAAAATGTCTTAAAAAGTCTTAAATTTGGCTTTTTGAAACCTGCAGATAACCTTGCTTAACCATAACAGGTAAACTAATACAGATTAGATTATACTATAATACAGTAACTCAGCTGTACCACAGGTCCATCTTCATAGACAGCAGCAAACCAACATCAGCTTCATCATGTACAGGCCCTGATTTCTTTGATTGATTTCATAATTGTATTCATTTATTTTACTTTTTTCTCAACAGTGCCCGGTGATGCGACCATCCCCATCATTGTTGCGGTGGCTGTTCTCGCTGTCATCATCATTGCTGCCATTGGAGTCACACTTTACAAAAAGAAGAAATGTGAGGAACTCTAAAGGATTTTTTGACATTTACATTTTAGGCATTAAGTTGATGCTGTTATACAGAGTGGCTTACACCGAGTGCAAGAGTAGAACAAGCTTAAATTCTTCACTCACCAAAATTACAATCAACCAACAGTAAGGAGTGTCAGGCTCAGAGCCACAGTGCCCGACAATATTACTGTGAGCATGGTCAGGTAAGAGAGAAGTGCTAGGAAGAGAGATAAAGTCAGAGCTAAACAGAAAGGTTGAAGGGATTTTTTTGAGAGCAATTTGAGTGAATAGGAGAGTAGATTAGATTCAGTGAGGAGAAGGTGATCAAATATTTTCTGGCATTTACAACTGTGACAACTTGAGTCATTTTGTCTTTTCTCTTTATTTCAGCCAAATGCCCTCCACCTGGTAAGCAGAATTTGTTTTTACTTGATGTTCAGCTGATCTGACTTGCACTCTATACTGTATATCAGTGATAACTTGTGCATTAAATACTTGGCTACCTCACTGCATTTTATAGCTAATGTTGAGAAAGCTTTCTAGATATTGTGCAAATGAACTTTTTCAGGACTTCTTCCTCCAGTATTGTCTGTTTATAAAAAGCGATGATAGCTTGGTGCAGGTTCAGTATACTAACAGTGTGTTTCTGACCTTACAGCTTCTGACAATAGCTCCGAGCTCTCTGAGAAACTGAATCCAGTCGCCTGATTGCCAAACGGATGAAGTTGCACACAGTAAGTTACTTTCATATGGGCAGACAAAACGGTGTGATGTGCACTATTCACATCTGAACTGAACAAAGTTGACTTCAATTATGTGCAAGGGAACATTATTTGGACGTTATGATTTTATAAATTCACTGTAAAAGTTATAAGTTGCTTTGTAGCTGTAAAGTGAATCTTTGACCAAAACTGGGTTTCCCAAAACGAAGGTAAAGCAGCTTTATGGGAAGATGAGTGAGGATAGCAAGAGAAAAAACA